>NW_012267234.1:5651365-5727648 GCF_000151885.1 Dipodomys ordii
AGTCTTTAGCCCACTTATTTATTGGGCAGTTGTTTCTTTGAAGATTTGTTGGGGGATTTAATTTTTTGAGTTCCAGGTCTATTTTAGATATGAGACCCTCGTCCATTTTATGGCTAGTGAAGAACTTCTCCCAATCCATGGGCTTTCTATTGATATTGCTAACTATGTCCTTTGCCATGCATTTTTATGCAATCCCATTTGTCCAATCTTTCTTTGATTTGTTGTTTCTGGGTCTCTATTCAGAAAATTTTGTCCTGTGCCAAGGAGACCTAGGGTTTCTCCTATACCATCCTAAGCTCCTATCTTATGGTCTTCCTCACAACACTGGGTACATACTTATGAAGGAAACAGAGATTAGGTGTCGTGGGAGGGATGGTTGTCAAGGGACATCTCGTTTCTTCAGATTCCTTAGGGATTGAATTCACAACTTCCTTCTGTAGTTCTACTGTCTTCTCCCCTTTATGATCCATGCATCCTATAAGCCCAATATTGTCCAACTCTATTTATTTTATCTTTTTCTTGTCCTATTTTCCTACTTAAACAAGTTTTTTATTGTTATCATAAAGGTAAAGTATAGGGTGGGAGGTTACAGATACAGAAGTCAGGTAAAGAGTACATTTTTGAACAATTTCAGCCCTTCCCTTGTTGTCCTACCAGTTTTTCAGCATTACTTTAACACAGGAGAATCCTCACGAGTTGGGTGGGCAGGAGCAACTCACATTCGAACTGCAGGGCTTTGTAGTAAACTCTCCTCCCTCCCCTTTACCACTAATGCAGAGTTCTTAGATGGGATTCAGAATATTTTCAAAATTCATGTATGCAGAAAATGTTGTCTATCTGACAAAAGCCTGCACATGAAAGGAACTATGAGCGTTTATTATTCTACACTGAGTGTTGAAACCAAAATTCAAGGGCATTTTGTCCTTTGAGTCCTGCCTTTTTCTCTCCCTTCTCCTTTTGTGTCTGGCTTAAGCTCAGGGGTTCATTTGGGGGTAGGACTTACTTGCCATCTCTTTTTCATCCTTTACTAGCACTGCAACTTGGACAAGACAGTTAACCTCTCTGGCACTACTGTGTGTCTGTATACAAAGTGGAAGTAATAATAATTACCTCCTGGGGATGTTGTGAGAACTAAATAAGATAAAATGTGTGTCTGTGCCTGGAGCAATTAGGAAATTAATACATATTTTCACTTCCCTCCTCCCTTAGTGGTTGATTTCTTCGAATAGTAAGTAGTCACTGTTAGGCTGAGAGGCAACTACCCCCTCTCCCCCCCCCCCTCACACTACATTCTCTTTCTCTTCCCAAGATAAGATATCTGAAATAGAGTTGCCAGTAGAAATTGCATTTAAAAGTTTCCGTCTTTACAGGAAATGGAAATGCAAATTCTTTTCACTTGTATTTATTTATTTTATTCTCCCTTCTGAAAGCAGAGACTCCTAGTTACCCACCTCAACACCCATTTTTCTCTGAACTCCAGTTTTGTTTGGAGGGGCCAAATTGCCTCTATGTAAAGTCCCTGCTGACTCCTATAATAGAATATCAGAATGTGGGTGGCTAATAAGGAACAGAAGCTTCCTTCTCACAGTTCTGAGAAGTCCAAGGTCAAGGTACCAGCAGATTCAGTCTCTCACGTGGGTTCCCTACTTCATAAACTCATAGACTTCATTTTCCCCATGTGGAAGGGGCATGTGAGCTCTCCAGGGCCTCCTTTTACAAAGGCACTAATCCTATTCATGCAGGCTACTCCTTTTTGACCTAATCACTTCTCAAAGCTCTTACTTTCTAAGGCCACAGGCCTGAAGGTGAGTATTTTCATGTACGAACACAAGGGCTCATAATCATCCAACCTGTTGCATTCCTTTAAAAGAAGAACAGAACAAAAGGCTGAATTTCTCAACCTCTCTTTGTGGCAAATGTCACCAGGAAACTCATGTTCTGGCCATACACATTTATGTTGTTGTCAGGCAATCCAGCTCATGCTTCAAGAGCAACTCAGCTCAGGAAAGCCTCCACTTTGTTCTTTTTACCCTTCTTTCTTCTCTCAGCCTGAAATTTGACCTTGCTGCCTACCTTGCCATTCACATGAGTCTTGGAGTCACACTATGATGCAACCAAAAGATAGGATCCTGAATTTCTTCAAACAATCTTACGTTGACAATATACAAGCTTTGTTGTTGTGTTTTTTTAAAAACTAGAGAGAATAAAGCCTCTGCTGTTTTATTTCCCTCTGCTCACAGCCCAGTTTAATTGTAACCAAGAAACAGAGGAAAGGCCCCTAAGGAGAAGACTGTGGGAAGTGATGGAAACAGTGAGTTTTCATCATAAAAGGCTCTAGAGAGAAGCCTGTGTGGGGTGTGGAGGGAGAAAGGTGGGAGTAGGCTGTAATCACACTCCAGGTCAAAAGAAGAAAAAAAAGATCAAAGCATAGAAGAGAGACAAAGAGGATTTGGAAGTTCCATCTTCCTTTGATTCCCTCCATCCTTTCCCTAACTTTCTAAACATTGATGAACACCTGCTATGTGACAGGAACTGGAATACATACCAAAAATAATGTTCCTTTACTTCTAAATTAATCCCTATGTAATGCAGGCTAACAGCTCAAACATGCAGAAAGGATTGTCACTGGGCATCCATAGCACTTGTGTATGGATCTTGGCAAGTTAGCTGGAAAAGGCTTTGCCTTGAAGATACCTGTGCTGGGTATGAAAGGATAATGGGCTTCAGCCAGAAAAAGAAATAATTTGCATTTCAAGGTCTATAGCCCTGACTGACATTTGCTAAATACACTATACTTAGGCACATTTGTTTCTTCTTCTAGTTTTTATGTCTATTCACAGCAGCCGCAATTTAAATCTGCCTTAAAGGGAACTCAAACCCTAAGCATTCAACCAGTGTTGGATACAGATGAGTGAACACCGGGAAATCTAAGCATGGTAATTAACCACTTTAATCTCAACAACCTTGCGATTGGAGAAGCAATCTTCCATGTAACTGGCAAATTAACTACAGAATTAAAATTGTTCCCATTTGATCCATGAAAGGTGGTAGCAGGTTCTCAAGGTACTGGAACCAGACAGAGACTATAGATGGCCCCTTCAAACACCCCTACTAAGGCAACCTACTCTATTCTCAAGAATCAGAGACAACTTGAGCCTCATTGCAAAGATATCTGGTCCCATGAGAGGCCTAAAAGGATTAAACAGTTAATCAGACAAGATTGCTTTGGCTCATTGTGACATAATAGATTCACTTTTACTATTCTCCTATAGGGAATGAGGAAAATTATCACAGGATGAAAAAGTTGTGGAAGGGAGGGGGGAGGTTGGCAATTATGGAGAATTTACTACATGCCTAACACTTACTTTATGCACTTATGTCAGTCTATTGAGTCTTCATGGAAACACTCCAAAGAATGTAGAGGAGCCCATATTTGATCAACAGAAGTATGAGAGATATCAAATGATTATGAAAGCTTGTTCAGGGCCATAGGGGTAACAGAGGATTCAGGATTCTACCCCAGGTCACCTATGCCCCAGCTCACACTCTATGATGAGAATATATTTTATAACATGTTCCAATTCAAATCTATTCTCTAGGGCAGAGGTATCAGTTCTTCCATAAAAGTAGGACAGGATGGAGGCCTAGAATGAAGACGGATCAGTAAGGAATCAGGATGTAGCTCAGAGATGACACATTTGGTACAGGAAAGGTTGAAAGTCTGATTCCTAGCCTTGTAAATAAAAAGGAGAAGGGGGAAGGAAGGGAGGAGAGGAAGAGAGAGGGAGGAGGAGAGGAAAGAAGAAGAAGAAGAAAAATAAGAAGTAGGGGGAGAGGAGGAGGAAGGAAAGAAGGAAGGAAGCAAGCAAGCAAGGAAGGAAGGAAGGAAGGAAGGAAGGAAGGAAGGAAGCAAGGAAGGAAGGAAGGAAGGAAGGAAGGAAGGGGGAAAAGAAAGAGAGAAAAGAGGGGAAGGGGTAAAGAGAATAGAAGGGGAGGGGAGAAGACTGGGAAGTAGAGGAGAGATGAAATAAAAGAAAAAAGAAGGAAAAGATTGAGTAGCAATGTTTCCAAGTGTTTCTGCATCATGAACTATAGAAACATTTTCCCTGGAGGACAGCTACTGGGCAAGGTATGTTTGCGGAAGGTGTTTTATATTCTCTTCCCAGTGGAACACAAGTAGTTTCTAGTCTGTAAGTAAAAGAAATAATTGTGTGTTTCCTGCTTGTCCTCTTCCCAATAACATTTGCCAAGCTATTTGCTAATTACTCCAGAACCACAAGTTGTTAAAAGAAACCAAAAGTGATCTATTATCTAGGCACCTTTCCATTCTAATGCACAGGGTTGGAGCAAAAAAGAAAAAAAACATACCATATATCCTCACTGAATGGGTAACGAAACAAATGACCTGGCAGAGACCAGGAGAGAGGACAAAAATATCCCCTTTATGCCACAGGAAACACATAAAACAAAACAAAACTCAATATCACTGTCAAATGCTCCTGGGTACCCACTAGAAAGACGAAGTTACACACCAGGTTTGGCTGTATTATAAACTTGAAAGCTTTCTTTCCTTAGCCCCTAAATTATCCTGGGCTATATCAGAAAAAAATTTGACAACCCCTTTGGCACCTGGGAGATGACTGGGTAGAGTAGGAAGAACACAGAATTTTGAAATCATTACACAGGAGATTAGATCAGGCCAAACATTTCTTAGCTGTGTGACCTCAGGCCAGAAATTTCTAGAAATCTAGCAAGGTTACAGAGAAGAGCAAATACAGCACTTGGCCAATGGTCGGATAGTCCATAATGTTAACAGAGAAAGGAAAGATTAGGTCATGTTAATAAGATGCATAGAGAAGGAAGGTCATAGAAGAATGTTAATGATAAATAGAATTCCATTCCCCTATCACTAAGCGCCTATACTATTTGTCAATTATTGTGCCTCCATGCAGGGAGATGATGATTTTCTGAATGGCTGCCCAGCTGTCAAATGGTTGGAGTAAGGAATCAGACCCTAGTTTATCTGACCCTATGACTTTGACTAAACCTGTCTACAACTCTGGTGTCCTTGCAAATGGCCTCAACTAGATGATATTGAAGTTTCTGTCAGCCCTCAACACAACCAAGTGGCAGTCCCTAATTGTCTATGCTGTGGAGACAGAAGTCAGAGACATGGACAGAGACTGAGACCTGGAAAAAGAAGAGCATCTACAGGGCTAGAAGAGGACAGGATACTTCAGGGACTAAAGAGTTCTGTCATCAATGCTATTCCTGACTCTAGTAAACATCACAGAGATTGAAAAAGAGTTTGTTTGAAATGCTGCAAAAAGGGTGGCTTGAAATCAACTTTGTTTCACATAAAAACAGGAAACAAAACTTCCACAACCCACCTGTCTATTTATTATTTGTCAAGATGTCCCAAATGAACAAAGCAGATTGCTTGACTTAAAGAGAATTAACATTAGAACCACCACTATGTTGAAGTCTGCAATTAGCTTGGGTAGCTGGCTCCAATCTATGTACCTAAGTGTGTTCCACATACTTGGCAATGGCCAATAGTAGATGTCAACAATTGTTCTCTTGGCAAATTTGTGACCCAAGAAAAGCCACGTGAGTTTGGAACTCGTTTCTTTGATGAAGGAAAATTTAAGACTCTTTTGATTATAGAAAAAGAAATATGTGGCCCTGAGAACTGTTCAGAAGATACTTTGGTGAAAGAATAACTCAACTTTAAAGCTAAAATCAAAAGGGTAGACACAGATATGGTGGTGGTGGGGGAAATAGTTGATTTGGTGAATTGTTCAACTGCTGCATCAATCTTATCCTAAACCCCGTGGAACCTCTGGATTTTCCAATTATTAGCTCTAAATAGTCTCATTTATTTCCAATCATATAATATTGAGCTTTCTGGAACTTGAATCGTTAGGGCATAGAAATATAAATATATTAATCATCCTTATTAGGTTTCAAGAGACTGGGGAAGCATCTAAAAGAAAGAGCAATAGTGTTGAGAAGATTGACTTGATCCAAAGTACTAATTTACTAGCAGAAAAGCTGAATCTGTGTTTGATCTTGCCATAATTCATAAAGCTCATATACAAATTCGAGTAGTCTCCCACTTCACAGTTCTTTTTTTTTTGTTTTCTGTTTTGTTCTGAAGAAAGCTGATTTACTTCTCTTCCCTTTTCTTGTTTGTTGGTTGGTTGGTTTGTGCAGATCCTGGGGCTTGTACTCAGGGCCTGGATACTGTTCCTGAGCTCTTTCTCTCAAGGTTAGCACTCTACCATTTGAACCACAGTTCCTCTTCTGGCTCTTTGATATTTAATTGGAAATAAGAGTCGCATAGACTTTCCTGCCTCGGCTGGCTTTGAACCATGACCCTAAGATCTGAGCCACTAAGTAGTTAAGATTGCAGGCATGAACCACCAGTGTCTGGCTGCTATAGAATTTTATTGTTGCCACACCATGCCAACCTGTGCCCAGAGCACCGTGTCCCTCCTTTGCAGGTCATTGCAGTTACCTGGCCCCTTAGCTGCATAATGGAAAGTAGAAATAGCATGAGCTAAGAGCAAGTAAAAAAAAAACTCTTTCTAACAGGCACAGTTCCACCAGAGATTTGTGCAGCAATTTTCAAAATGAAATAGAAAAGGAAAATGGATGAGATAAAATATAAAATCAGAAGGAAAAAGTTTTCCTTTGTATCCTATGGACTCTTGTGGTTACCATTATTGCCAAATGAATGTTCCCATTTTCTTGGAAGAGTCATATGGCACTGGGCATGTCACCAAGGTACAATTTGATCAGAGTTAAGCGATGCTTTTGAGTTTTGGGGTCCAGGATAGAATTTTAACAGGAACAATAAAACAGTCACTGGAGAGCTTTTCTGACTGGAGGACGTGAACTATTGATCCTGGAGTTGAGAATATGGTTTTCAGGCCATCATTGGCTAGTTATCCAAGTTTCAGGCCATCAGAATCAACCCCAAAGCAGTTGATGAATTTCACGTGCATCTTAAATCTAAATTCTTTACTATTGTTTCATCACTTGTTGGACATTTCTGACATATTACCTGCTCCTTCACAATGTAGCTTTTCTGAAACCCGAATGCTATTAGTCTGCCAGGAAGAAACCTTGGTAGTTTTCATTAGCTGTAAATAAGAATTTCAGGGTAAGCTCAGGGAGAGTAGGATGTTTCCATTAAGAGTAAAGGAGACTGAGTTTAGTAGTTTTAAGAGGATGATTAGCAATGACTAACAATTTTCAACAAAGTTGTATTAATATCATAGCCAACTTATTTCACTTTTAAAAATGAATGTAGCTTGGCAGCAGTGGCTCACATTTGTAATCCTAGATACTCAGAATGCTGAGATCTGAGGGTCACAGTTTGAAGCCAATCCAGGTAGGAAAGTCCATGAGACTCTTATCTCCAATAAGAAAAAAGCCAGAAATTGCTTTTTTTTTTACTCAAGTAGTAGGGCACAAGCTGTGAGCACAGAGAGGCTCAGGGACAGTACCCAAGCCCAGAGTTCAAGCCCCAAGACTGGCAAAATAAATAAATAAATGCAAACGTTGTGTATGATGAAAAATCCATGTCCAAATATGTATACAGAGAGTCTTTCAATGTATTTTAAAATCTAAAAATGGTAAAAAAAAATAGCTGTCATAGTTTAACTAGCAGCAGTTTTTTCTCTTGTAGTTTTCCCTACAATCATAGTATATTTTAAAACTGATAGTCTTAGATATAATGACATGAATGATATTGTGTCAGAATTCAAGTTAATAAAATACATCCCCAAATCACTTATATAAGATCAGTGATCTAAAACCCCTTTCTAAAAACAGTTACTGTTAATGTCCAATATTTAGGAGGAGAAACTTTTTAACGATTTATTTCCAATGAGCATAGAAATTTCAATGACATAGAGGTTTGTCCAGATTACCCATATGTTATTGAAGAGCCTAATAATGATTTGCTAAGGACAAGCAAGGTAGACGAATCTCCACCTGTCTTCTGAGTACATGGATTCACCCTTCCAATCCTACACTGGAAGGAACAGCCAGAGATTCCAAAAACTCAGTTGTTTTCATTGGAATTCTTTTACCTTTAGGTATCAACAGTAGAAGAACATTGTATTAGCCAGTTTTCCATTGCTGGAACAACATACTTCAGAAGATCAGCTTCAAGGAAGAGAGATTTTTCTTGGCTCTCAGATTCAGATTTATCACTCTGTCATTGGTTATTCCCATTTCTATCTGGCAAAGCAGAAATATTATGGTGGGGGATTGCATGGTGGAATAAAACCTGCCTACCCTTTCGAGCAACTTCCTCAAGACAGGGACAACCTGTATCTTTCCCACTACTCTATCTGCAGCTTATAAAATGGTGCCATTGATGTTCATAACCAGTGTGGTAAGGCAAAGAATGGAATAAATGAATGAGTGAGTGAATGAATGAATTTGGGGAGAGTAGTGGGTCTCGTGCCATACAAGCTTACTCAAATTCATAATTCTATGCTTTCCATTAGGCTCACTCTTTCTTACCCTGCAGCTGCTTTCTCAAAGACTCTCTGAATCGCTTCTTTTTAAATCGTGCTAGCTTAGCTTCTGGAAACACCCACAGACACGATCTACAAACACACAACTCATTCTGAGTAATCACATTGATTTGGAATTAACGGCCATTCACATACCTCATTGAAGATGCCATCTGGGATGGTATTGCTTTTCGGAGGTATATCATATTCGGAGAAAATCTGTCAGAATGCAGGAATAACTCATCAGAATGGCCAGCGCTGAATGTAGATAGATGCACTTCCTAGGAAAGCCGACTTGAAGGCTGCAGGTTTCATTTCCCTTATGTGAGAAAGCTCAAGGAAAAACTAACACTTCAGTGTTCAGATGTCAAGTGTGATGGAAAGTTCTGGAAAGTGCAAGAAATGGCTCTGTACACCTTTGGGTATCCAGCAGAGCTTCACTGATAACTAATACTTCACAAGGTGGTCTGGAAGAGAAGTGCTTTCATCAAACTGGGAGTCAGATCTTCCTTGATCACTTTTGCTCATGAAGTCATTTAGGAGTGAGTTTCTTGAGTTGTCAGAGATAATAAAGTTTGAGTCACCAGCCTAGGATGATTGTAGGGCTTTAAAAGGATTAAGATTTGGTTGAATCTGATGTATGATGTGTGGAATTTATTAGAATCTCAAGAAGCCTACCAAAATACACTGGATTAAGTAATACTTATGTCATTAAGCCATGACACAAGCTTTAATTTGGACATTAGAAACAGTAATGGCATTAGTGCTATTGACCAGACCTTACTAGCAGCGAAGACAGAGTTATTGAAAGTACTCTTGGCTGCAGAGAGGTGTAGAAAGGGAGAATGTCTTGTTTGCATCATGTAAATACACCCAGCAGGCATGTTTCCAGCTACCAAAAGTTCAGCCCTTAGCTCTCTCAAGTTCTGCTCATATAACAATGAAATCTTGCAAGTCAGTAAAAGCTAGTCTGAGCAAAACACAAAGGAACATCCTCATATCATACCCACTAACCTTTTGTGTCTGTGCCAGATTTTGACTCTGCCCAGAGAAAGCCAAAGCAAAAAGTTCTGGGAAGATGCCTGTCCCCTCAGCCAATCAGGAGGAACACCTGGTGATGTCCCAGGTGTCATCTGCTTTTACTGCATCCCTTTCAGCGCTCCAGTAGAGGGCCTCATGGGCACTGTACCATTGTTCTAACAGGGAGCATTGGTATTAACCAGCAGGCCCTTTTGAACTGAAAATAGCATTTGAAAAGGATTATTACAGGTGAAGTCATCAACCTCCATGCACTTATTGAACTTAAAACAATGCAGAATTGCTTATTTTTGTAGTCTCTGCCAATTACAAATAGCTCTGCTATGAAATCCTTGGTGTCTGACTATACCACCAATGCTTACTAATTATTTTTTTCTAAATCCACATGTATGTACTCTCCCTCCTATAAATACAACTTAAGGTGAAAAATCACTTCTGAAGGGTATTAATAATCTTCAGTGAATATGATTAGATAATACAGAAGTGCTTTATGAAATGACCTCAGTTTTCCATTGATTTCTGACTAGCCCATGATATCAAAATAAACCATTAAGGCTTTAAAGGAGTTTGCTTTCTCTCTTATGGTTTTTTTCCTTTCCCCACTACTGCACAAAAACATACCATCATCCACAAACTGACCTCATAAATGTATTACTTACACACCCACTGTAGAAACTACCAGGGATGTTGTCCAAGATCAGTGGCTCACATTCCTACTAATCCTAACTACTTGGGATGATGAGATCAGGAAGGTTGTGATTTAAGGCCAGCCTTGGCCAAAATGTTGCAGGATTCCTTCTGAACCCAAAGCTGGTACAGTTGCGTTCTAGTCACCTGGTGTACGGAGATCATGCTCCAAGATAGCTCAGACAGGAAAATCAGGAGCCTCTACCTCAACAGAGTTAAGCTGGGTGGAATGGCACATCATATCTCCAAGCTCAGCAATACTATTAGACATAAAGTAGTCAGACCATGTCTCAGGCATCCACCTGAGTAAGAAACAAACTTATCTTTAAAACCAATTAGTGAGAAATAGGGCTGAGGTTGTGGCTCAGAAACAGAGTGCCAGCCTAGCCAGCACAAGGTCCTGAGTTCAAATCCTCAAATCTTCAAGACCACCAAAAAAGAAAATACCATCCATGCTACCATCAATATGCCTAATAGCTTTATTCTCTCTCTCTCTCTCTCTCTCTCTCTCTCTCTCTCTCTCACACACACACACACACACACACACACATTAAGGGTGTTAAGCTATATGGCACTGAATATAAATAGAAGACCTGGAGAGAATCTTTGAAACATAATGACCTGTCCAATACCAGCGATATTATTTGCATAATCCCTACAAAATACCCAAACAGTGGGTAGGACATCAAACAAATTGTCATCACATATTATCACATTTCAAAAAGACAGATATTGTTACCCTCATTTTATTCATCAAACAGCAGAAGCAGAATAGTGAAGACAAATTTTCCAACGTGGCACATCTTGAAACAAACAAGGCAGGATTTGAACCTGGCTCATTTTTAGCTACAAAAGCTTTCTCTCTCTCTGCTGATCACTTTGCCTATGAGTCCATAGCTCAAGAGCTGTCTGGAAGTTGGTCTGCTTCTTTACATCAACTTAAAGTCAAAGCAAAGGCACCTTCTGTCTCCACCTTGGCTAAAACTCGAACTAGAGATGATGTCATGGGATAGTCAAATTAGATCAGTACAGATTTGTCAAGGCCTTATTTCACTGGAGATGATGTGCTGGGTATAGAGAAGATGCAGAGTGCCCCCCCCCCCGCCCCTTCAGTGGGAAAGCTGACTCCTCTGCGCAGGGAGAAGCAGGCAAGGGAGAGGAGACAGAATCTGGTTACAGCCACACCTGACCTCCTCCCCTTATCCCATGTGCCCTGCTTGCTCTGCTACTACCAACCACCACCTCCCCCATTCCTCCTCCTTCCTCCATTCTCTTCCCATCCAGTTTCTAAGTCACCTGGACCCTAACAATCCCTCACCTCTCGGGTCCATTTCTACCGCTCCTCTATCCACCAAAACTAGGACATTGCCACAATACTGGGTTCTAAAATGTCTTGGTTGGACTCCACCAACAACTTTAAAATGATTCTTCTGGGTCCATAATCCTACACAAAATTCCAAGAGTGACCTTACGTTTGTATATTCCACTTTATGTTTTCCACTTTTATCATTTTTTTCCTACTCCAGACCAATTATAACTTTAAGAAAGGAATATTCTCTACAAATAAACCTTACTACCTAGACACAAAAACACACAGGAGCAGAACATCTTTTTCAGTAAATACCTCAGCCTTCATTCAGACTTTAATGTCAGGCATTTGTCTCTGGGATTCCTTTTTCCTTTCCCCAGTTTTCCCCTAAGGCTCTCCCCCCGTGGAACATGGAGATAGCTCTGCACTTGGACATCACTGGCCTGAGGAATAAATCTCAGCTCATTAGCTTAGTAGTCAAAGCCCTTCTGTTGTGCAGACTTGGGAACCCCACACCAAGGTGGGTGCAGCATTTGGAGTCAATATGCCCTTAGAGCATTCCTGGTACATGATATATGCTCAATAAATACAGTTTGTGCCACTGATTGTTCTTACTTGCGATCCTCCATCCATTTATAAACCCTAAGCATCCATTTGCATAAACTAGGGCCTGTGTTCAGTCTTCCCTTGGCTATCTCTCATCATTACCTCATTTCCTTAGCCTGAATTTTTTTTCCATCCAATATTTGTGTTCACAGTCCTATGGCTCTTTCCAAGGCCCACTGGCTTCTTTCAGTACCACACTAGCCAGAAATCATCTCTCCTACCGCTGAAAACCTGCAGACTTGTGCCTGGGCCTTTCCTAAGACCTTGTTGCATCATTGTGTTAACTCTACTCTATCAGTCCCACCTAAATAAACAAGCATGCTGAATCTGGGTCATTTTTTTTGTCCTTGCCACGACTCCTACCTGCCATGGTAAGTCCTCTGTAAATACTGAATAAATGAATACAGTCCACATCATCCCTGTAAGTTAGGATGCAGTGTCACATTTTAGGCTGCGAGACTATCGAGTTAATCAAGGACATCTCTGACTACGAAGTAACTGGGAAATGTTATTTGAAGCAAAAATGTCCTGAAAGCCGGACAACTCTTCAGTATTCCAGATCAAATCATACTTTGCTCGTGGGTCAGGCTTGTTTGGTTCCACAGAGTTTCCTTCCTGCTGTCAAGTAGACTTTTCTCCTCACAATTACCTATTCTTACGTCACCACTGTCTCAGGCAGTGCGTCATGACACAACAGAAGATGAATCCCAGACAGCAGAAGTAGCTCATGGCCCTAAGCCAACGTTTACCCAGGTTATCGGGTGCCTTCTGAGAGCCCCTGCCCCATGCCAACTTTCTCTCCCAGGCCTGACAGGGACGCTGTACACCAAAGATAAGATTTGATTCTTCATTTTAGCCTTTCTTTAAAGGCTTTAATAATTTGTCATCGTAAATAGTCACAGTTCCCAATGTGTAGTTTTTCAGGGAATCATCAGAAGCCCTTGGATCATGTGCTAAAATTCTGAGCTCAGTCATGAGCTTCATGAGCCCCAGTAAGTTGTTGTGTTTCAGTAGCTTCAGAGGTGATTTCTATGTCTGTACAAGTGTAGGCACCCTCAAATAAGTTGAGCTGTTCATGTTCAGTATTGAAATCTCAGCTAGTTTCTCTGTAGGTACCATTCTCATCCAGGCCCTCACTGGCTTGTTTGAGTGTTGTGTTTTTGTTGTGTTTTTCGTGGACGCTAAATCGGCCAGCACAGCGTCATCTTTGACATCTCTGTTCTTGCCTAGCTTGTTGCAAGTAGACTCTCCTCGGTTCCCTGTGGGACAGGCTGCTTCCTCCTCGCAGTCTAGGAAATGTCATTTCTACGAAAACCTTCTGTTGATCTCTTATGGGTGTTCAGCTCTCCTTCACTCTCAACTTATTACCCATCCTCTAAGCCGGTGTTCTGTATTGATCCCTTTTGACTGTCCTCCATCAGTCCCCTCCAATCAGCAGCTGGGGCCACGCTCAGGCTTGAGCAGGGTGACTTGGTGTCTGTATGCTGCACACACAGATGCAGAGTTCTCTGTTCCTACACTTTTCTTGCTGTAAAACAGTAGGCTCACCGCTGTCCTTCACAGAGTCAGCTTATCTAAAACTGGCCACAGCATCCTTTAGCTATTCCTGTCTCTTTTAAGATTAAATGTGATCATGCATATGCAGGGCTTAGAAGAGCATTGAAATACATACATACACACACACATACATACATACATACATACATACATACATGCATGCATGCATGCATATGCATGCATACATACATATCAGGTTAATTTTATTCTTAACATTAACATTATTTGATTATCTTTTTTATCCCAAGAATAAAACAAACGTAATATTGCCTATGGCTAAGATACAATAACTCATTGCTTAATCTTGTCTCTTTCTAATACCACCAGGATCTAATCTATATCCTTGGTGGAAGAAAATATAATGTTGTATTAGCTTTCTTTCTTTGTTGTTTTTTTTCTTCCTCTTCCCTTGCTTTATATAAGACCAATGTCCTGACTTTGCTGGCTCATAAACCAGAACTAAAATCCATAATGGGGCTCCTGTGATTTCTGATGGTTCTTCCATGGGGCAGGCCTGACCTGTCACAGCACAGGCAGCATAGCTATTATGTCTCCACCAGGAAATAGACTGTTCTGAATTGTCCTCACACGTCAGGGACCAGGCTGGAATGTGTGAGCAGCTGTAGTGGATACTGCGGATAATGTAAGGAAAGAAAGACTAAAGCTAATACTCAGGAAAGGATGCTGGCTTATGTTTACTAAGCATCCTTTGAAATATTGTATTCAGCTCCCAAACATTTATCCATCATCTGTGGTCATCGAGACACTCTATTATGAATAATGCAAAAGAAAATTTCCTACACTAGTGATTAGACAAAATTTCCTCCCTGGTAGAATTTACAGTTTTGTTGAGAGAAAGAAACAATAAACAATTAAGCACAATAAACTATGTATTGTAATATGTACTGTAGAACACACAGAAATAGGGCCCTGGAAGGAAAACTTAAAGGTACAGAGAAATCAGGGAAGGAGTTAGGAGAGCTGACAACGGAGCAGCAGCACAGCTTGGATGTAGATAATGAATTGCCGTGAACAACTTGAGACACTCAGCAGGGTCTTACTGACCTGCGGCCCCCACAGTGTGTAGAAGCTTGCAGCCCCGATCTGACCACCCAAGGCCAAGAACTCCTCTGCCCACCAGACTTCTGAGAGGAACTGGTGATGTATCACCCAATCTCCAGAAGTTAATGACACATTAACCTAGTTTTCCAGGACGCATCAGCTACACATCCACGGACCCCAACAAAAGCCGAGGTCATGGGACTCCCAGAATAGCACTGCTTGAGACCATTCACACTCCTCTGGGTGGTAAATACAACTTTTGCCTTCTTTCACATTACTTTGCATTATAAACCTACTCCTATGTAAAGCATCTCAGCCTGTCCTAGAATTCCTTCTTCAAGAAGGTCAAGAACTTACTGGACTCCAGATCCCCAAACTGGAACCTAGGAACAGTATTGTCTCAGCAGACCATTAGATAAAAGCAGATGCTCTTCCTACCCCTATCTGTTCATCAATAAAGCAAAGCATAGATAGTGTGATTTTTTTCACCCACCTAGCAATGGATAGAGTCAGAATCCGAATGCAAGCGTCTGACTCCAAAGTCAGTGCTCTTAATCACATGGCTTGCTTTCCAAACCAATTGCTCTGGTCCAGGCAAAGTAGTGCCTCCCTACCGTGTACCCTGCCCACCCTGATTTAGCTTGCCACTACCCCATGTCAATAGAGTACAACAGCTTGTCTCTTTTAGGAACCTGAGTGTGCCTACTCTTCAGATACCCAGGTCCCAAGGACATGAAAATCTTTTTCCTGCTAGGTGCTGGTAGCTCATACCTATAATCCTAGTTACTCAGGAGGCTGAGATCTGAAAATCATGGTTTGGTTTGAAACAGGTCCACGAGACTCTTATATCTAATTAACCACCAAAAAAGCCAGGAGTGGAGCTGTGGCTAAAGTAGTAAAGCATTAGCCTTGAGCCTACAAGCTCAGGGATAGCCGGCCCTGAGTTCAATCCCCAGGATTGGCACAAAATATCCTTTTCCTTTACACTGGCCTTATGTCATCTCTTATGAAACTTGGAGTCCCAGTGAGAATTTTCATGGTTTCTAGTTGTACCTTCCAAGGAGATGGACAAGGACCACTACTTCCATGGATAAGGTGATGGATATGATTACAATTGTCACGATGTGTTCTATAGGTCCCCACGTGCCTTTTGGGAGATAATCTGTATCACTAGCAATCCACTGCCCAAAGAAAACTACACTCAACTAGTTTCTAAGAGTTTCCTAGTTTCCAAAACTTCATTTAATCTACACCAATGTGTGTCATTGGTGGGGCCCTGCTTATGGAGGCAGTGACATTCACAGAGATCAAGTGACAGATGTGAGCTTTCCATCCAGGAGCAGAGAGGAGGAAGCCCACACACATGTCCTGAGTCTACAGTAAAATTGACAGGCTCATTGTAAAATAATCCTCTCCCTCACCCCCCTCTCCCGCAAAGAGCTACAGCATGGTCATCTACACAAGGTTCAGACTGTGGAAGTTGCAGGCTACTAATATCTCCCGTATCCCAGTGTGTCTCTCTACCATCTTGGGTGATTCTTGTTTCACATTCTGGTACCACAACCCCCACCTCTGCCCACTGGAGTGAGTGACTTCCTTAGGCAAAGAGTCTGTGCTACAATGATAAATGCAAATGTAAGTCTGAGAGACAGAAAACAATTTAAGAGTTTGAAATGGCAATTTTCATGTTTCAAAAAATCTCAGAGGCACTGTCATATCCAGAGATTTCTCTGATGAGCGCTTCAAGTAGGCCATCACTGAAATGCTGAGGTGGAGGGAATCTAAATGGTTCTACCCATCTATCAGTCTATGACAGAGCAAAGCGAGAGCTCCATCAGTGCCAACCTCCTTCCTACCCGGCCCCCGCCACCCCACTGCAAGAACTACTGGGTGGCCCTACCTTGATATATCCTTCCACCCACTTCTCTCTTTGCATCTGCTGTTCCTTTCTGAGAAAGCCATCTTGATTCTTCTCCACCTTTGAGAAGGCTATCCATGTTACAATGGTAGCTGATTCTCAAGTCCTTTGCTCCAACTACAAGCCCTTTCCATCTCTGAATCTGCAAGGCCGCAGATTAGCAGGTGGTAGTCCTCCAACTTCAATATGCAGCTGCTGTCTCCCTGGCTTCCATAGGCATACCATAGAAAGAATGATTCTATTATCAGAACATCAGAACTGGTCTAGTTTCCAAGAGTTCATTTACTCTGCCAATGGAGACAGGGACATTAACAGAGGTCAAGGGACTCATGTGAGCTTTCCAGCCAGGAACTGAGAGGAGGGCACCCACATGGATGGTCTGAGTCCAAACCCCACACACCATTCCCAAACATCTGGGAATGATTCTCTCGCATTTGAGGATCAGAACTGTGCTTGTGGTTTCGCACCATTAAATACTCTGCAGATGGAATTGAGACCCTCTTGGAGACATATGAATTATGGAAAAATAAATGAACAGGAATGGTGCTGACTTTGGAAAACAGGATGTTCACAAAGACACAAGATTGAAAGGATTAAGCAAAAACCATTTAGTCTGAAACTCAATTTAAGATATATTTTATCCCATCCCAAAGTCCAACTACATTCCCATTCTTTAAAACAATCTAAATACATTTGGGGAGCACTCAGTTTTCTTGTTCAATGTATTGTTATCAGTTTAGACTATGTCTAGAGATTAAAAAACAATTGATAAGGCAATTTGTCAGAGAGATGGCGACTTGATTTCTGTCGATTATTAAATAACTTAGTTACTGCTCATAAAATACTTCTAAGTAATGGAGAGGAGAACTTGACAGCATAATGGAGTCGCCTGAAATTACATCTTCATTTCAAAATTATATTAAGATTATACTTCCAAGATTTTTATGGAGTTGCTATAAGGTAATCCAAGTAGTTGATCTGATAAACATAAAATAATCTGCTGTCAATGCTATTTGGTAATTACTATTCCAATAAAAAGATTTTCCCAGGCTTTGCCTCAACTCTGTGAACAAATCATCAATAGTAAAACACCCTTCTCTTGCTGTTTCGACCAAAAAGGAAAAAAAAATCTAGTTATTAGTTGTGGCTTGGTTTGGTTTTTTCCTTGGCTTTCTAACTCATTCCTGAGCAGAATGGTGCACTGTATTTTATGTTTGCAATATTTCTTGTTTATTCTCATAACTCCACTTAATGAAAAATAAAACTTGGTTCAGTTTCTCAGTGTCTTGTGGCTCTTTGTAGAGAACTAATGGATTTGAGATACAAATCCATCGCCACGGTGTAGAAAGCCATCAATATATTTTGAAGTCAGCAGGTTTAGTAGGAAAAAAAATAATAAAAGACTGTATACTCGGTTTGGGCTTCTAACCTTCTAAGTTCTTATGAGTAAACTTTGGAAAATTGTTTAACTGCATGGAGTCTTTGTTTCCTTAGTTGTCAAACAACTGATTCTCAAAGAAACCAGTAAAGACACATGACAGAAGAGCAGGAATGCAAAATAGTACATCATAGTATTCAGTAAACAGTGCTTATTGTTTTGTCTTGCTTTGTAGATATAATATCAAAACTAACATTTTAAAGAGGAATATACCTCTATGTATTGTTTGTACCACATGTATATTCATACACATGTATATTCATATGGATTTAAAAAACCAGATAGACACACACATACTTAAGGGTTTGCAGGTTTCTACTACAAACAGAATGGATAAAGTCTGTTTCCATCAAATCTGATATTCTTTCTTTCCATATACAACAGTTCAACATGCATAGTATTCTCCCATAATTCGTATGAGCAAAGCTTCTATGAATCAGTGGTGGTTTATTTTTCTACCATCCCAGGCTTGATATAAGGTCGTTCTTGTAATTACAACAATGGCTGGATTTTTCACAAAAAATCCATTCCCTCTCTAGTAGATGTGGCTACCACAATTTCAAATCCATACCAACTGGAGCTTAAAATGCATCCTGCATTTCTAGACATTGTGGACATAAAATAAATATTGATTACTTTTAGACACTGTCTTCTTGGAGAATGCCTTGGTAATTAAATTCTTTTCCTTCTGTTCCCTTAGGAAAATAATAGGGGGGTAAGTAAAATTATCTTTCACTGTCAGCATATTGTTGCAAAATGCCATAGTGCAGGTGAAAATTTGTCTGACTCAATAGTTCCTATCCACTCTCCACTTAATCCTTTTTCCTTTCACTTGCCTGGTTTTCTTTTTAGGGTCTGTCTTTAGAAACTTTTTTGAGGGATTGTGATATTCCATAACCTTTGAAGCACATGGGTAAATAGGCCATTCGTTTTTATTTGAAGGTTAATCACCAAAAGTCAGTTTCCAGATGCTTAAATGTTAACGATTTAAAAGACATGACAATAATGCATAGACGGTGAATTACTATCTTTTGGATGATACCCATGCAAAATTGACATTAGAGAGTGATAAAATCCTGATTTTCTTCATACTTTGTCTTATAAATGCTTTATAAAAGATAGAAAATTCAAATGCCACTTTAGATAGTTTACCTGGTTTCATGTGCTGCCATAACTTCCAGTAACTTATTTTTCAAGAAGTAATCAAGAAGATTACTTTGAACCTCTCTACTCCAAATCAATATGGAATCCGTAATGTGAGCCTGGCTTAGAAATTGCAAGCTGTATGGATTTCTGTTTTAAAAGCTAGTCACCAATCCAATAACAAATTGGAAATAATATTTGTTACTTAAATCATACAGACAACATCAATATCTCCATATGGAAAGCATCCTCTGAATTAGGAAATAAAAACATCTCTACTCTTAATATACTTATTTTTTCATGTTCCTGCCAAGTCCTTCTCTTCTCTTCTTGCAGAGTGTTAGTTTCGCGTTACTATGACAAATGACCAGAAAGCATCTAATTTAGAGAGAGAAAGATTTATTTAACTCAGGGTTTTAGAAATGCAAGTCTAGAGCAAAGCAGTCCCATTGGTTTGGGTTCATGGTGAGAATAGCATATCATGGTGGTTGTTTAGCATACAAGCCAGGAATCACGGACACCAGACAGGGTAAGTTTGCACAGGTTCATTCAAGGACATGTTCCCAATGACATAAAGATTTCTCCCCAAAACTTCCACCACCTACTGATAGTGGCATAGTCTGGAAAGCAAGTCTTTAACACATGAGACTTTGGGAGACATTCAACATCAAACCCAAATATTCAACATCAAACATCCAGCAGTGATAAAGAGTGGTGGTTAAGAAATTCAAGGTAGAATTCTGAATCATGAAGATGGCTTCCTAGCTCTGACTTTATTTTTGACTTAATTCTTCCAAGTCAAAGTTGGCTTATCTTTAAACGGGATGCTAACTCATGCGGCTGTTATGAAGATTCAATAGGATAATCAATGCAAAGTGTTTAACGAAGTAACTGGCAATAAAGACCAGTGCCTAAGTGTGAACTATTATTTCCCTGTTAGCTATAATCATAGTGTAATTCCCACTAAATATTCTTTTTTACTGTCCACCTAATAGGATACTTTAAATGACATCCATGTTGTTACAGATTTGCCACCATTAAAATGTTCAAATGTTCAACAATTCATCTATCCAATGCATTTGTCACCATCTAATATTCTGTTTTGGAAGTTAAGGCTTTGTCCATTAAGCCTTACACACACACACACACACACACACACACACACACACACACACATTTTCACATCTCCATTAATGCACATTTTCCTACCTTTAAGTTTTTTTTTTTTTAACTCCAGGAAAGGGATATTGATGAGTAAATGGGAATGAACCATTTCACACACTGCTTCCTAAAAATTTTATAAAAACCAAAAAATAATGTGAAACAAGTAGACTTCCCAATGCAGATTTTTGTTACCACTTTCCATTGAAATCAAAGATCATTTCACCTCTCAGCACTCTGAATTATGTTAAAGCTTAGAAATAACCCCTGGGTACACGATTTGTATAAGATTCAATCTTTATCTTTTGGCACCATTACAACATTGTTTTTTTTTAACCTTAATTATTTGTAGGCACTCTTTATGTATAAGTATAATTAATTACTCTGTTTCCCATTTAAGATGATAGAGCAGAGTTAATTCTTCTCCTATGTGTTAAGGGCAGAGCGGTTTGGTTGGGTTAATGCCTTTAATCATGTGGAAAGAATCCTAGCTTTTAAGGAATCAGTCCAATTATTTGTGATCTTCTTTCCAAGCCCAGGACTTTTTCATCTGCGTTTGTTTCTCTAAAACATTTCACCCCCTGAAATTGAAGCAAGAAGCTCGTGATCAGTTCACACCACCACTGACAAACCCCTCTGCTGAGCATGATTGGCCCTCGGGGCATCTGAAACAGTGTTAATGTTCGAGTTCCGAATGTCGATGGGGCCTGCCTGCCCCTCATCCTCGGTAGATGCTGAGTTTTATGTCCACCCATTACTTTCTGTTCACTGGCACCATTTCACATAGTACATCAATTTTCTTTCATTTTTGTTTCTCAACTCCTACGGCAAAGTTTAGCACTATAAAATATGTGACATGACTTGATGATGAAATAGCAGTTTCCTGCTAAAACTTCAGAGCAAGAGGCACTGTTGTGGGTTGGGTATTTTTTCCCCTTTGAAAGAAAGGAAATCACTGAGCTCCCAGCTGTTCTCCTAAAGAGGAAGTAGCAGCATTAGCCATGTAGATATTCTGCACTCATTTCCTGACCATAATGTTTTAAATAATTTACCCCCCCCTTTTTTCTGATTCGTGGGCTTGAATTCTGGGCCTGTCCTTCAGCTCTTTAGCTCAAGGTGAAGGCTCTACCATTTGAGCCATAGCGCCACTTCTGGTTTTCTGGTGGTGAATTGGAGATAAGAGTCTCACAGACTTTCCTACCCAGGCTAGCTTTGAACTACGATCCTCATATCTCAGCCTCCTGAGTAGTTTGGATTACAGGCATGAGCCACCGAAGCCTGGAAGTATACCCTTTTTTTTATTGTTGTTGTTGATCATGGGGTCTGAACTCTGGGTCTGGGCACTGTCCCTTAGCTCTTCAGCTCAAGGCTACAGTTCTACTACTTGAGCCACAGCACCACTTCCAGCTTTTTCTGTGTATGTGGTGCTAAGGAATCGAACCCAGGGACTCATGCATGTAAGGCAAGCACTCTACCATTGAACCACCTTCCCAGCCCCGAAGTTTACCCTTTTTAAATGTTCAAACACATGTGGCTTCTAGGAAGTGACCAGAGACTCCAAGCATGTTACTAATGATGACCAGGAATGAGACTTGATACCACTGTAAATGGATCTAAACTGAGTTCGAGATTGCATCTTCAGCTATGGCCAGGTTGCTATCTTTATTGACTCCTCTTCAAATACAGAGACATAAATAGAAGACATTGTTTTAAAAAATAGTTATGTGACATTAAAATGTGCTTCATTCGGCTGTCAAATACAAGTTAAGTGCCGCTTAAAAGAAATGTCCACACAAAACAAAGCAAGCAGTCTCTAGATCTTTTCCTCTCTACATGCCTTGCTTTTCAGCAATATTATCAAATAAGTACCATCAACTTGGATGGCAAAAACATTCTGGGGACAGATTTGATGTCAGAGTGTATTGTTAACTCCTCAATGATGTGAATACAACAGACAAATGGAATAATTTCTCTAAATGGCATATGGTGGGAATGGCTAATTTAAACTGAAAAAAAATACTCAGCACTTACAGATTCAGTATATAAAATCTTAAGTTACTACTGTTTGGTTTAGAAGCATCTTACACAAATGATGTGTTTCTCACCCCTCCCTCTCTCTCTCTCTCTCTGTGAGGTCTTCTTTTTGAAACCCATCACTACTATGGGACTTGGAGTATATGACTAGTAGAGCAATGATGACAGAGGTATGGAGATGTGTTTTCTTTACTACCCAACAAGACTGAAACTCCCAAGATGTGTTACAAAATATTGAAATACAGTGTTAAAATAATGGGACAGGAAGAGGGAGAAGGAGAGGGAGAGGGAGAGAGAGAGAGAGAGAGAAAGAGAGAAGAGGAGATGGGAAGTGAGGGCAAGGGAGGGGGAAGAGGGAGGAAGGGAGGGAAAATGTAATCCTTCAATACACAGAAAGATCTGGGACTCATTCTATACTTTCTCCTCTCTGTTCCTTCCCCTAAATCCAATCACTTCCTAAAGCCTATCACTTCAATCTTTCCAGGAAGTGCCTCTCCAAATGTTCTATCTTCCCTAGTTTTCTCAAATCTGCTAACTGGGTTCCCTACTTTCTGACTGCAATTTGCTTTTCAAATCCTTCATTTCAGACACACAGATGATGGTTTCTAAAATTGGAAATACACACATTTCTTTTTTTTAACTTTTCCTTATTTTGCAAATCAGAACCTTTGCTTTATCTGCTAAGAGGAGAAAAATTCCATTTTCATGCTGGAATGGGAGACAGAAATTACCCGGCAGAATGGGAATCAGTCTGAAAGTGAGTGTGCTACTCAAGCACAGTCAGCACTGGTCCTGATTCTTTAAAGCACTCTACTTTCAGAGCCAACGACTGTTAGGTGATTCTAAGCTATTTGAGGATCTGATGGTCTAAATTATGTTGCTTCTCAGCTTTCTCCATTACCAGCTTAAGACTCATTTTTTTTTTCTTATACTACTGAGTCACTACTGTACACACATTTTCTTTCCAGTTTCCAAAATTTTGTTCATGTCACCCTTTTCTGTTCTTTCGGCTATACCTCTACAATGCTTGATAAGAAATGTACTCATTATCTTGCCCATGTAATTGTAACCCCTCTGTACACTATTTTCACAATAAAAAAAGAAATGTGATATTATTGTTTCAATGGAATTTTGAGAGCTAGAGAAAATATACTTATTTATTCAATCTATTATCTTTACCTGGAAACTATTTCTAACTATTTAGTTACATAAAGGCAATAAATAAGCATACACACAAATCTAAATTGAATGTACATCATAATGTGTGCAAAAGTAATATTTTCAAAGTTAAAAAAGTGTTAGGTCACAGTATGGTACATATATGGAATTTTAAGAGTCTCATAATAACTCAATAGCTATGTACTTATGACCATATAAGATGATGCTAAGCAAAATGAACTCCAAGGTACGGAAACAAGAGGTTTTTCTTTGTTGTTGTTGTTTTTAATGTTCTGTTTGAAGTTATTTTCTTTCTTCTTTCATTTTTTCCATCTGTTGTCACAGTATTTGATTTTTGTACCCTGGGTCTTGTATATACATTTATCCGAATTAGGGAAGGGGAGGGAAACAACAAAACGGTGAGACAAAGGACAAAGGGTGAACCAATGCAACAGTGATACTCCCAAGACACTAGGTTGAAAATGAACTTTACCACTTGGGAGGTAAATGGGGGAGGGGATAGTGGGAGAAAAACAAAGGAGGGACAACAATGTTCAACAAGAAATGTACTCATGACCTTGCACCTGAAACCCCTCTGTGCACCACCTTGACAATAAAATTAAACTAAAAGAATAGAAATTATGTTACATTTTCAATATTGGAACTTCCAAAGGTGGCCCTAAAGGGATGTTGATTGATTTTTCACACAACTGAACAAGCAGAGCACACCAATAAATAACAAAGCATAGGAAAGATTCAGTTTGTTGACAAAGGCCAAACTCTGCCTGTTTACCTTGCGGCTCTTACATTATATAAAATGCATGACTCCAGAAGGTGTAACATCTGAAGAGTGTTCATAGCTATCCTTTCTCATTGTTATGTGATAGTCTCCTGAGTTGAGACTGACTGATTCATTTCTATACTGTCTTCCTACCATAAGTAAAAGTCTATACATGTCATTATCTCACTTGGAAAAAAAAAATTTATGCCATTTCCATAACAATTGACATTGTGATTCTAAGAACATGTTTTATTTATTTGTTTGTTTGTTTGTTGTAAAGGTGATGTACAGAAGGGCTACAGCTAGGTAGTTACTTAAGTCAGGGACTGAGTACACTTCTTTTTGAACCCTGTCACCTTCTCCCTCCTTTTCTCCCAGGTTTTTCCCTCCTGTCCCCCCCTCCTCCAGTTGTGTTTTAATTATGTTTTAGTTCATGAAGTTAAATATTTTACTTTCTGTATTTAACAGAAAATTGTGTTCTCTTTTGGTATGAGGGTTTCTATCATCTCTCCTTTGCCTACTTAGTTGTTAGCTATTGGAACTGATTTGCAGGAATTCTTTACTCATTAAGCCAGAGACCTGAACATTACAAGACACTATGATGATGATATAAAAAGTTCCCCTATGTGAGGGTTTGATGGTCTTTGAGGAAGTGATTAGGGCTCAAGGATCAAGACCTTGATGAATTCAATAATGCAATGGCCTTGTTGGGAGGTGGTCCCACAGAGGAGACAGAGCCTCTCCTTGGAGGAAGGAGAATGATAAGATACGCCCTGCCTGACTCATTCTTTTATCTTTCTGCTTCCTGTCTACCATTAGGTGAGTTGCCTTTTTGTATGACTTCATTTTCCCCACCACAATATTTAGCTTCATCATGGAAAAACAATGAAGGTCCTCCTCCAGGGGCGAAAGACTGAAAGTATGAGCCAAAATGAATCATTTCTCCCTTTTAGCTTCTTTTCCTTTTTTCTTTTCCTACCATGTCCCTCTGAGAAACAAAATGTCTGACTAATGCAGAGGCTACATCAAAAGAGATCTGATTTTTTTTTTCTTCCTCTGAGTTCACCAGCTAGTGGCCATATGTGGTTACCAGCTTAAAAGAAATGGTTCTATAAACAAGGAGACACTGGATGAGGTTGCCCCCTGCTGTCTGGGGAAAGCAAGCCCAAGAGGGTATTCCAGGTGAGACAAACGGGTACCACAAGCCTGGAGACACGTGTTAGAAGACATAAGAAGTACCCTGTCTTCTCTCCCACATTTATGGTAAGTAGCATTCTTCATCATTTATTTTGGCTTTAAAAGCTAGGTATTTTTCAATGCATATGTATAATCAAATCTGCCAATCATATTTGAGTTGTGACCATCCCCATTATGAACCATCAGAATCTGAGGAAAAAATGGTGAAAAAGTACAGCAATGGAGTCCACTGGACATTGATGAAAGTGAACTGTGCAACTTGTGGGTGGAGATGGGAGGGAGGGAATGGGAGAGAGCGAGGGACCAGATGACACTGTACAAAAGGAAATGTTCTTATTACCTGATGCATGTAAATGTAACCCCGCTGTAATAACAATAAAAAGAATGATTCTATCAGGGTTTGAATGAGCCTATCATAGGTGACATGGACAAAGGCATCACAAAGCTGCTGCAGCTAAGATCTCTTCTTAGGGACAGTTACGCAATCACACTAAGGCAACAATTGTCACCATAAGCGAGCAATGAAGAAGCATTTTGATTAAGAAAGCAGTGCATTAAAGATGCATTCTCATAGTGCCTCTCAGAATGGCTTTGGCTGTTGTTTGTTACAGAGACTATTGACATTGCTGCTCATTATTCTGTGTAGAGAATACAGTCATTTGGCTCTTAATGATAGATATGGAATGGGTCTGCCAGGACCAGGTCTGGTTCCATCTATGATGGAGAAACACTTAATATTCAGGACTTTATGAAATGCATGGTCTTTGTTATCTTGTCTTTATAGTTGGAATCAAGAAGTTACATTTCCTACAACAACCCTCTGAGGGGTTAATTATTGCTTGGGCCAACAGTTCTTCATGAAAACATGTGAGTGACACAGCTGTGAAAGACATGGTTGCTTCCTTCAGGATTTTATAGATATCATGATGCTTAGAAAATTATACAACTAGTCTACTCATAAATATACTTTCTCTCTCTAGAGTGTCAACTTCTTGAAAGCAGGGGTTGTCTTATTCTTCCTTTTACCCACTGTGCCTCATGTAGAGGAGAAGCCTGATGGGTGACTGCTTTATTGTTAAGACTTGAACGAGATGTGCATGGTTGGGTGTGTGCAGGCCCACCTCCGGTTCTGGTGCACTGAAACTGTAAGCATTGGGGATGGAAGTAGGCTGCTGAAGGAATGGGCTCATGGGCTTGTGCTATGGGTAAGCCTGGTGTACACAGAGCTTAGAAGAAGGATAATTAAGGTGCCAGAGAGAAGGACAAATCACAGCAACAATGATAAACTCAAAGTGGTAGAAATGGTTGAATTTGGAGAGTTAGCAAGTGTCTAAGTTTCAGGGGGCTGTATACAGCTCAGAGATGTTGGAATACTCTCCATAAATATGCTCATTATTAAAAACATAAGTAAGTTAATAACAGGGTTCTGGCATCATCTGGTTTATACACCTGAGAGCTCCTTCTAAGGAGAGAAACAGGGGAGAAACCCAAGGAGAGAGAAGCCAATTACTAAGCCACTGCCGCGCCGCATATGAAACCGAAGCAAGGCCTGGTCATATTTCCAGTGCCAGGTGGAAATCATCTACCTGCATGAAAATGCCATTACAAACTATAACTGGAGTAACATGAGCAATCCCCAATTAGGGGGCTGTCAAGAGGCCTCAATAAGATCTGTTTATGTAGCTCAGACTCTGAAGGGCCAACTTTTCCTCATTCTGAGAAAGAGGGTTGAAAAACCATTAGGGTGAAAGGGAAGGATCAGACAAAAGAGTGAATCTATACAAACCCTTCTGTGAGTGGGGAACCCAGGACATTGTATGAACCAAGTTCTAGGTTTGAGGCCCTTCATGGAAAGTGGACCAGAGCAGCATGGCCAACCAGGTTAGTCAATTGCTTTCAAGCATGGAGAATGGCACAACCAAATGCTTACCTTGAAAGAATCCTCCTGGCTTGTTTAGTATTTGGCCTAAATAGATTGAAAAGGTCACGACAGAACATGAATCTGTGAGCTAAGGGAAAAGTAAAGGGAGAAGCTAACTGTCTCAACTGAAACCAGATGGTATCTAGAAAAACAGAAGAACTATACAATTGCTTTAAATGTAGGTGGTCTGGGAGAGTTGAAGGGAAAGGCTAGTGCCATGAACTATAATAATAAAAAATCCAAAATAGGAACCATATTTTGGCAGGCAGACTGGAGAAGACAATGGATGTGATTTTGGACATGGCAGTTTTAGAGTGGGTTTAAGATACGGAGTAGACAGAAATATAAATAAATCTGGATCTCAGAGCACATGTGTAAATTCTAGTCCCTGAGTTAGAGTGGCTTAACTTTTCAAACCTAGCTCTTCAAGGAAATTAGAAGATGGTATATGAACAGTAAAAAGGGTGGCATCGACTGTAGTCTAGGGGAGCAATTAGGAGGTTAAGAGCCTATGGGTAAATAGGTCATTGCTTTACATTTTCAAGATTCTTCCTGCAGTGGATATTTTCACTAAGCCATACTCGAGGGAAAAGATAGGGAAGAATAGAGCCAGTAAAGGAGGAAAATTCCCAGTGGTGCTACCTATATAAAGATTTCACACCACTAAGGAAAATAAAACCAACATTAGGACCCTAATAAACAAGCAAAGTCCATTCAAGAAACAATTCACGAAAAGGGCTTAGAAATGATGAGCACATACATGTGAAGAAGGAGGTTGGATTCTCAACCCTCTAATAAAAATAAAAAGGAAACAGTTGGGGGGGAAAAGTGAGCTGATTTTTCACCCATCTAATTAACACACATTAAAAATTTAAAAGACAGGAGTGGAGAAAATGATGTTTGAAAGTTGGGCTTAACTTTCTTTCCTGCATTGCTCTAGGGAGTGTTAATTAGCACAACTCTTTTAGGAACAATTTAGCAATATGTATCATGAGTCTTTTAAAACTTCCAATTTGACCCATTAATTCTGCTTCCAGGCTACAAATAAAATGAAATAATCCTGAATAACACATGAAATTCATGCAAAAACATGCCTTTGAATTTATGCTCTGTAAACCTCTAACATACTCCATGAAAAATGACAACACATTTTGTTTCTGTTAATTTCACAGGAAAATTTTTGGATAAGATTATTTATAAAGAGAGCATCTGAATTATGAAACTGGAGTGGAGCCGTGAATGATTTCATTTCTTTTTGCTTTTAAGTTTTCAGTTTTCCAGATTTTATGAGCAAACCATAGTTATGTAATAATGAAGGGCAAACTTTATTTGAAACAGAAATATGGACTTGATTTTGGAGCCCTTAAGAGACAATTCACGAAAGAGTCCCAGAGACTGTGCCTTCAACAGCTTGGCTTGAAATTTGGCATTTGATTGTCTCATCTAAGCACTCCTCCCATGGCCCCCACAGAGATGACCCCTAAACCTAACAACCATTTGTGATCTGAGCTCCAAAGTGGTCCCTGAAGTCTTTTGTCTTCCAGGAGAGAAGCAAAATTATTTTTGAAGTGAATAAATTCATAGCAAATCATATAAGGAATTGTAGCTGGTGAAACTTGAATATTCCCCAAATCAAATTGTGAACGATTAGAGAGAAAAGGAGTTTGATGAAGTCTATCCACTTTCTTCAAAGGTTGTTACCTCCGTGAGTGCAGAAAGCTGTGCTATATGGCTCACCTTCACAAGTCCTGACTTCTGGGTTAGAGTAAGTGCTCATGAACTCCATGGTAAATAAGCAAATGAGCTCAATTACTCAAGGCAGGAACTAAGAACAATTCCTGGCGGTTTTCTTACCTTCACCTCATATCCAATCCATCCTTTTGCACCTTCTTAAAACTTAAAATCTCTCTCTCCCTATTGTACAACCTCTGGGGCTCCACCAGATCTTCTCAGATCTGAAGACCTTCTACACCGTCCTGTCAGCTCTCCCCCACCCCCATCTTCTTCCCATGCTTTTGCCACCAATCAGCAAGATGGATGATGGTAAAGCTGGGTCAGACCAGGCCATTCTGCTGCTTAACTCCAGTTTTCTAACTGCCCCATCTCCTTATGGGGCTCCTCCATCACCTGTGCTTTAGCTGCCACTTCCTGTTTCCGCTCAATTTCCCACTCAGGCCACCTTCCCCTTTATTCATTCACAGGTCACATTGCTCTGCTTCCTCTTCCACAGAGTTCTTCAATAGCCAGCTACCTCTCCACCTCAGGATCCACTTAAATGCTATTCCGGATGCACTGAATGAACTTCCTTTCACTCCTACTTCATACTAAATAACCTGTCTCCAAAAACGATGTTCTTGCCAGCTAATTAAAGACTTCCTTGCTATTTGTCATATAGCATGCTTTCAGTTGCCTTGAAGAGCACTTCTGATCATCTGAAATTAGGTATATGTAGAACTTTTCAGTCTGCTTTTCCTACTCAGGCAACAGCCTCTGAGAACCAGGACCATGCTCAGTCTCATCTACCATTGTATATCTAGGTCTAGGTGCAATACAGGCAGCTCTCATGGGTGTACCCAGTCAATGAATGAGTATCTGAAAAGAGGTCTATGGAATGAGAAAACGATGGTTTGGACCAAGATGGAGTTAGAAGCAGATAAGGGAAAAAGGGAAGTAGTAATCAGAGCAGCATTTAACCATAATAGCCCATCCAGATAGGAGCTTCTCCAATGCCTCAGGCAGGAGCAAATAACAGGGTAGGTTACAAAGATTTCAGGTACTAATTGAAGATGATGTGCTCACAGCCTTTTCATAAACTTTATATAATCCATTAGTAGAAACTCTCTTTAAAAAAAACAATAAACACATATTAAGAACTTAAAGGTGAGTGAAAATGGCCAATTCAATTGCATGCTTGTATGAAATTATCACAGTAAATTCCACTTACCTGTAACAAGGAAACAGTTCTTTAAAAGCTTATAAATTTTGCTTTGAGTAATTCTTACCAATCTTGTCTGTCTGTTGGCACAGGGTCTTAGTTTCAGGAAGGCTTTTTGGACCAACAAGGATCAGAGAGCAAAGTCTGATACACAGAGTAAATAAGAGCTGCTAAAGAAACTTCCTTCACCGAATGGGTCTGAACAGAGCTTATTTACATACAGGGGCGGGACCATCACTTCAGCGAACACAGATGGCAGAGGACACACTCCAAGACTGCTCTCTGAACATGTGGGGAAAGCAATTATAAAGGGATTTAAGTCAATGGCAGAAATGGAGAGGTTAAGTCTCCATCCCTTCTGTGGTGTATTAAGTGGTAAAATGAAAAAGCTTTGGAACATCAAACTAAACTCATCTGGCAAATTGGTTTTGGAAAGAGATGGGTTTGTGCATTTGGACGCTTTTCAGCTGTGTAAACACCCCATTATCTAGCTGGTTACCTCCAAGGTTCTATAAACCCCAGGCAGGCTTATTGTACCTACCCACAGACACAGCACAAGTGGGAAAAAAAGATGCCCTTCTGGGTGGCCTTGGACTTGGATACTCTCTTGTTGGAACAGGTCATTGTTGTTGGCTTCGTGGTCACCCTGACCTTTTGGTGGGAGTCCAGCCAAGCAGGCACTGATTCCCCAAATGATGAAGAGTTGGTTGACATCCCTGACTGGATGGCAGATTCAAAAAAAAAAAAAAGAAGATGGTCTGCTGGCTGAATAATCATTTTGTTTTCTTTTTAGGTCCCCCAATTATGCTAATTTGGGAACTGTATCTATTAATTGCCCAATTAGACATCTGGTAATCACTCTCGGCAGAAATATCCCAAATCATAGTGGCAAGGGCTGGGTGCACTATTTTATTGTATCGCAAATAAAAATCTAATTTGGATTTAATAAAAACTAATTCCAGCTAATTTAATACCAATTGATCATTAATGGGGTGCATTTTGTGGTTTATCAAGTATATAAGAAGGGTATATAATTAACTGGAAATGGTGTCCACAAGGTTGTAATTAAATCCTTGGTAACTTTTAACTTTCAGCGAATGTTTTGCCACTTAATTAATGTTCAGAAGCTGATTTATAATATGATTTATTAAATGCCAATTGCACAGAGTGCCGGGACAACTAAATGAGGGTGCTGATGGAGACTTCTGTTTACAGGGTGTCTTCTTTCAGGCTAAGTGAATCTCATGTTGCAGAGCAAAGAAGATATCCACATTACTCTTTTAGCAAAAATTAATAATCAATTATGAACTAAATGATTGGATGTTTTTCAACATCCAATTTAGCCCTGTAGTCCCTGTGTCATTCATTTCATTCACTAGCAACCACAGTGTCAGCTACTCTACTGGGTTTCTCTCCTTTGCCTTGGTTGGACACCAAGCATCTCCACCATTAGGACATAAGCAGCAAGAGATCTGTCTGTTTCTGTTATTGGGCATGCTTATATTTTTAAAACCTCCATTCTTTGCTACAAAGATAAAGACAGCTACTGAAAGAATCATGTGGCTTAGAAGGCCATAGTTCCCTGATAGCCTTACAATCGAATCCAACTCTGTGTATATTCAAAATTCCTTTTATTCTAATGTGACTACAACAAGCATGCTGTTTTACTGATTTATAGTTAGGAGGAATGCATAAAATGGAAGGGCCACTGTGATATTTAAAGGAGATATTGCATATAGAAACACTTAGAGCAGCTACTCAACCAGTGTTGGTGAGACTTCATTTCTTCTGAAGCATTTATCACAAGTCTAACTTCCCATTTGTCAGCTTTTTTTGACAACTATTTTTAAGCCCATTATTGTCCTTCTTTAGTACATAGTAGAAAACTTACCATAACATTTAGCCTTCAGTAAAATGTGCTTAAAGGTAAGTGGATGAGTGAAGCTATTATTGGTTTTTAGTTATTCCAAAGGCCCAGCAAAATTGGCCTTTACGCCTCAAAAGAAATGTAATAGAGAACATTTAACTCATTAGTAGAATGTATGGTTAGCATGAGAGGGGTCCTGGGCTCAATCTCCAATTCCAAAAAAACAAAACAAAACAATATAGAAAGTAAAGAAAAAAAGAAGTTGGAAGGAAGGGAGGAAAGGAGGGAGGGAGGTAAAGAGGGAGGGAAGGAAGGAGGGAAGGAAGGAGGGAAGGAAGGAAGGAAGGAAAGAAGGAAGGAAGGAAGGAAGGAAGGAAGGAAGGAAGGAAGGAAGGAAGGAAGAGAAAAAACTCAAATCATGCTTGGCTATTCAGAAAGATAGCTCATGTGTAGTAAAAATTGTGTCATCTATTCTCTATGGAAAAGTATGGTTCCTCAAGATTCAACCCTTCTCTGACCTTCAAAGCAACTGTAGTTGTGGGGTTGTACTGGAGTCTTTGTGAGTGGTAAGCTCCCAATATAATCATTGTAGCTTATAGGAGTAGCATTTCTCCACAAATATTTCTATAGGCCAAGCCTAGTCCTGAAGCCATATCTGATTTGCATCAAAAGGCATCAAAATGTTGCTGAGCAAGTCCCTTCCACCCCAAACATCTTTCCAGATCTGAGCTCAGCATTGTTTTAACGTGACGCTTCTCGCTTTCCCTCAGGCCTGTTCCAGGAAGGTGAGCTATATTAAACTTGCTGTTGTAATGTTTGGGTTTATTGATTTTCTTTTTTTAAAAAAACTTGGCAACAAGCAACCAAAAGGCATTTAAAAAAAACCAAAGGGAGAAGAAAGTAGAAGGGAAAAATATGTACCCAACTATAACATTTAGCACAGTCCACAATGTAAGGCATTTTCAAGTGTTTGTAAGTCAAAATGTAGCCAACTAAGGGCTACTTTGTGGATGGCCTTCTTAAATGAAGGTGACATTTTTAAGGATGTAAGCAACAGCAGAAGATAGAGTGTGAGCAGTGCTTGCCAGATATTGTAGAAAATAGAAAACACATTTAGGTACAACTCTTTGCAAGTAAAGAGTTTCCTCTGCTGTTCTGGCAACCTGTAAAGTTGGACAGCGAGATTCATTATGGGGATCTGGTGGCCTATAATGGTACCACAAAATTAGAAGTGTTCTTCACACAGTAGCTGTCTGAGAATTGTACAGTCAAGTTTGTTCATTGATTAGATCTAGACTTTCTGGACAACTGCACAGTCTTGGGAGGGAGTGTTTAATCCAATCTCAGGTATGAAATAATTCTCTCAAATTTGTCCCAAGACTATCAAGGAAGAAGGCAGGGATCATTCCATTATTTCATCCTTCCTTCCTTCTCTTCATCCCTGTCTCTCCTTCCATCAAGATTGATCTATGACAGACATTTGAATTAGACATCATGGATTTACAAGATGACATAATTATTTCATATCAACAGATCAGTCTTTACTTTCTGCATCTGTCCTTCCCTTCTTTTTCTCTTGTTTTCAGCTTGTTCTTGGTATGTCTAACCTCGGGGTATCCTTTTCTTTTTCTTTGCGGGGGGTCCAGTCATGGGGCCTGAACTCTGGGCCTGGGCACTGTCCCTCAGCTCTTCAGCTCAAGGCTAGCACTCTACCACTTGACCATAGCGCCACTTCCAGCTTTTTTTCTGCTTATGTGGTGTTGAGGAAACGAACCCAGGGCCTCATGCATGCAAGGAAAGCGCTCTACCACTGAGCCACCTTCCCAGCCCTGGGCTATCCTTTTCTACCAGTGAAATTTTACTTCATTTCTTATATCCCAGTCCAAAGATACTATTGCCTGAGAAATGTGTCTCAAATGTCTTATTCTGAATTAATGATTTCTGACTATTTATTTGCTAAGTTAAGCATATAACATACATGCATATATAATACATACATACATGCTCACATGCATATATATTCACTAGTTCTTGCCTTTTTCTATATTAGTCATTTTAATAATAGCAATAATAAACGATACCAAGAAATAGATTGTAACTGACATATATTCACTATAACTAGACATTCTGCCACACATTCCCTGGATGTTAAAATATTATTCTTTATAGCAATATTTTTTATTGTGAAAATACTGTACAGAGGGATTACAATTACATGGGCAAGATACTGAGTACATTTCTTATCAAGCATTGTAGCCTCCTCCTTTGTTTCCCCTTCCCATCCCTTCCCAGCCTCCCCCCGCCCTCCCACCCAATCCTCCCTGCTCCCCTCCCCCAGCACCAAAGTTGTAAAGTTCATTTTCGACATAACGACTTGTACATCTCATCAATATTATAAGGAAGATATTCTTAGCACTCTTAGTTCACAGAAGAAACTGAGGCATGGGGAGATCTCATGTACTACACAAATTGGCATTGAGTGCCCTTTGGAAGGTAGGAAGGGACTCTATATACCATAAAGCTTAGTTACTGCTGGTCACAAGGCACAAAACAGCTCTTCCCTCCCACAAATGGTCAGATGTATCAGGAAACAGGAGAATGTATACAACTCACATTTTCTCAGTCATCTCTCAGCTTCCACGATGATTGGACTCAATTCTGAGGACCACAAAATAAGCCCAATAGCATAATGGTTCCCAATCTCCCACCAACATCTGTCATTCAGATGTGCATTCATTGTGGACTTGGGGCCAACACAAGACACAACTCTCCAGTGCTGAGTATGTACCAGGCACTGTTATGCATTAAGATGAACTCATTTGAAAACTCACAACACCCTATAGTAATTGTTATTGTATTTCATAGATGCAGAAACATGAGGATTAGAGATGTGAAGAACCTTGCCCACAGTCACCTAGATGCAGGATAGCAGATTTGGTGCTGGGATGGAGGCAGGGATTCAACAGTGCCTTCAAGCTTCAAACTCACACTCTGCTAGAGGCATGCAGAGATGATAAAGCAATTAATAGGGAAAGGAAATTAATAGGGAGGGGAAAGACATAGACAGAGAAAGCAGAACAGGGACATCATTTCTTGCACACAACACTCAGTTATTTTTTTATTTAAAGACTTTTGGTTTTCAATAATACCATTTTGAGTGTCCTAAAATTTTAAGAACTAGAGTAAAATATCCCTTAGAAAATGTATGTATGTATGTATGTATGTATGTGAGTGTGAGAGAGAGACAATGTATGAAATTGGCTAATGCTGTCTAGATCTTTTGGGTTCAAAACTATGTGTTTAGTTGGCATATAGCCATGTTGGTATGCCCTTTGCATCTCCATGAAATGTTTACTGTTTAGGTTTATGAACAGAGCCACCCATACCCTGGATTCTTGATATACAAAGTAGCCCTACTGGTGCCATTATTTCTTGAACTAGAATATTATACCAGGGTTCAACAAAGCTGCAAGAGCAGATAGTACATAATTGTCCTGCAAACACTTGCAATGGATTATCTGCTTCTGCCACAACCTTGAAATCCCTTTTATCAAATATCACAACTGTCCATTTACTCACCAAAACTAATGGCCTGTACCAGGCAATCATTTTTTTTGTTGGAATTTGCTGAATCATTTGATCTCACTCACCCATCATCACGCTCTTCCTTGAAGTTCTTTATTGCCTGCATCACTACATCTTTTAATACCGGATAGCTTTTTGTTTCACCATTTATTTACAATTTTATGGTGCAGTTTGCAGGGGTCACCACATTCTGTGATCTTCAAGATGAACCTTTCTATTGATAGCCAAATAAAAATGATCCCAAACCCCTCCTGGCATTATAATGAGACAACAATAAGTTTCACCATGATTCTGCAGCTTTTGATCACCCATTTTAGAATCCCTACTCTAAGACTATCAGCTGTAGTCAATGCCCCAAACTCATATTGAAAAGGCTAGACAGAGAATAGGAACACAAATCCAGATTTTCAAAATGAATGTATGAACAACTTTATTTCCAGTCATCACACTCTTGTCTTGTAACTATGAGTTATCTAGCGTCTACCCATTGAGTATGACAAACTACATTTCAGCCTGCACCAACAGTGGAGACTGAGAAATATGATAGACATTAAGGGATGGAAAGAAAACGTGAGTCCTCTTTAACTTGTAGAAAGTTTGTATCTTTCATTCCTAGTCTGCTGTTGTTCTAGTAGTATGAAATGTTCACAAACATCATACATTCATACACATGTGTACACATATACACTCAAAAGTTACAATTGATACAATTGTCAAAGGCTCAAAAACTTAAAATGATTTGTTAGATCTATTCACTCTGCATTTGGGGGGAACAAATATTATCTGGAGCAGAGTTCACACACACACACATATACACACAATGTTCGCAGTGCTTTAGCACAACCAAGCCATATGCCATGACTTTGGTTTAACCAATATGAAAACACTATTAGAAATGTCTGTACCCATCCTGGGGTTGTTCCTAAACATTTTCCTAATCCAGACAGCAATCAGTTTCTCCCTTAGCAGTGTGGGTTAAGAGAAGAATAGGGATCAGCACAACAAAAGTAGTATTTCAGGGTAAGGAACTTGGTTAATATTGTATATTAGGTATGCTTTAAGAAATCTAAAATTTGGTGACTATCCTGTCAAAAGAAATACCATGTGTCAAACCATGGGATCTAATATAGATTTTCTTTATAAGAAGGGACCTGTGTGAGTGATGAGATAAAGAAAGATGAGACAAAACATAGAGGCAGACACCTTTAGGCTGCAGAAGGGCACAAATAAAATGCATCTCTCCTGAATATGGCCAGATTCCATTGTACTGGCTGCAGAGTGAGTGGAATATAGTTTAGTTGTCTGGTTTCAGAGCAAACAATTGGCCTGGATAGGAGCCAGCTTAGAAATATCATATGCATATTTCTCAAAAAGCTACTGAATGAGAAACTGAAATGACATGAAAAGAATCTTGGGAACTTTTCTCTCTCTTTGAGAAATATAAGTATTACACAAATACACTTTGTTCCTTTTATATGGTTACAAAAGGAGGCATCATCGCAACCTTTTCTACAACTTTATAAACTCAACCTCACTTCTCTTACCCTTATTTTCCTTGAGATTTTTTAAAATACTATTTGCATTGACACAACAGCCTATTTTTCTTGTCAGTTCAGCTACTTGGTATTGTGACATATAATTTGTTAAAGAAATGTCTACCAACAGCAGAATGATAGAAATGAAAGAATTAGCAATGATCCCATTATAAATCATCACCACCAACAAATACAAAATATTACAGTAAGAGTAACTATAATAACACTAACTACATCAAGTGTAATGATTGAAGAAAACAGAGCAGAGACTTGGTTGGTAAGACATCCTGAGAATCAAATTCCTGACATCATTTTCTGACTCATAACTTTGGACAAGAATCTCCATCAGTGGCAAGTTTCTACCTAGAAATAAACTTGTTTATTCATTATTGGTTAATTTTACACCCAACTCCTAATACAATAGAAGAAACGTATTATGAAATAAAAATTTTAAAAAAAGGCCAGGCACTAGTGGCTCATGCCTGTAATCCTAACTACTTAGAAGGCTGAGACCTGAGGATCACAGTTCAAAGCCAGCTCAGGCATGAAAGTCCCTGAGACTCTTATCTCCCATAAACTACTCTGAAAAAGCTAGAAGTGGTAATGTGGCTCAAGTAGTAGCACACTAACCTTGAGAACAAAGAGGCTCAAGTATACCACCCAGGCTCTGAGTTCAAGCCTCAGAACCAGCAAAAAGAAAAAGAGAAATATAGCTTAATATTTTCTCCTACATAATAGGATCCTAATTCATTATAGTTTCTGCATTCATTTCTACAATATTAAAGCAGGTCAGAAACTTTTGACAAGGTATAAAGAGAGAGAAGATAATGTTACAACCAGATGCACAAAGGCATGTCCAAGTTCCTTGCTCCCACAGAGAACAGTATTATCACCAGAACCATTTAGAGGCTAATCCCTTGTCAACAATATAGATGGCCTTCTCAGCTTAGGGAGTCACACTTGGAGAGCAACGGCTTAACTCTGGCTTTACAGAGATTCCACCCCTTATCCATTAGGGAGATACTTCAACAAGTCAAAGCTGAGAGCAAAAATCTGCTCATTCAAGAAGACAATGGTGAAAGTATGAAAGACATTTTCAAAATAGAGCATAGGAGTAAGTATACAAATAAGAAAACAAAATACATAATTTCACTTCTCTTTTGAGAGAGTATACAAAAAAAATTCTAAATGAACTCTAGTTTAGCTGGTTGCTGGTGGCCTGTAATTCTAATTACTCAGGAGGCTTAGGTCTGAGGATTATGGTTCAAAACCAACCCAGGCAAAAGAATCTGTGAGACCCTTATCTACAATTAACCACCAAGAAACTGGAAGTGAATTGTGGCTCAAGTGGTAGAGCCAAAGCTTTGAGTAGAAATGCTCCAGGACAATGTCCAGGCCCTGAATGTAAGCCCCAGGGCACCCTCCACACACACACACACACACACACACACACACACACACACACACACACACAAATACATCTAGTTTAATTCTCAAAAATGCCATTTTTATGGGATTCACCTATTGAGTAAGTTCAATAAACAGATAAGCAATGTAATAATAGGCAAATACAAACATTTTAAAGATTTTAGATTTTAATACGTTTTTATTGTGAAAATACTGTACAGAGGGGTTACAGTTACATGAACACGGTAATGAGTACATTTCTTATCAAGCATTGTTGCCTCCTCCTTTGTTTTTCCCTACCATCCCTTCCCTCCCACCTCCTCACTACACTCCCTCCTCTCCCCCTCCTTGCCTAAATTGTAATGTTTGTTTTTCAACATAGTGTCTTGTACATCTCACTGTTGCAATGTGTCAACCTGTATCCCTATTTAAACAATTATTTTCCCTTCCCCTCCCCAAATTATACCAACATCAAATACAGTGAAAAACAGGGGTTATACCTTAGAGGAGGGACATAAAAAGCCACAACTAAATCACATGGTACGTTATAAATACATCAGAAACAATACCAAGAAAGAAAAAAACCACTGTGTCCTTATCTTGGAGTTCATTTTGCTTAACATCATCTTGCCTGACCTTTTCTGCTTTTCCCAGACATATACTAGTTATTGAAAATAAGGGAAACCATGGGACCTATGTTTCTTTGGGCTTGGCTTACTTCACTTACTATTATTTTTTCCAAGTCTTTCCATTTCCTAACAAATGGGGCGATGTCATGCTTTCTGATGGAGGCATAGAATTCCACTGTGTGTGTGTGTGTGTGTGTGCATACACGTACATACATACCACATTTTCTCGATCCGTTCATCTGCTGAGGGGCATCTGGATTGGTTCCATATCTTAGCTGTGGTAAATCATGCTGCAATAAACATAGTTGGGCAAATGGGATTGCATGAAGCTGCAGAGCTTCTGCATGGCAAAGGACATAGCTAGCAAGATCAATAGAAAGCCCACAGATTGGGAGATCTTCACTAGCCATAAAACCGACAAGGGTTTCATATCTAAAATATGCTTAGAACTCAAAAAATTAAATCCCCCAACAACATATCCTCAAAGAAAGAACTGCCCGATAAAAAAGTGGGCTAAAGACTCACCGAGAAATTTCTCTGAAGAGGAAAGAAGGATGGCCAATAGACACATGAAGAAATACTCAACCTCCTTAGCCATAAAAGAAATGCAAATCAAAACAACATTGAGATACCACCTCACCCCAGTTAGAATGGCAAAAATCAAGAACTCTAATAACAACAGATTCTGGAGGGGATGTGGACAGAAGGGCACCCTACTGCATTGTTGGTGAGAGTGTAAACTTGTTCAACCACTTTGGAAGGCAGTATGGAGGCTCCACATACACGCCACATAGAGCTCCCCTATGACCCAGCAATCCCACTTTTGGGCATTTGCCCAAATGATCACAAACAAGACCATACTAAAGATTTTGGATTTTTTTTAATTGTGAAAATAACATACAAAAGGGTTACAACTACTGGGCAAGGTAATGAGTACATGTCTTATCAAGCATTGTTGCCTCCTCCTTTGTTTCCCCTTCTCATCTCTTCCCATCTCCGCCAAACTCCCCCTCTCGCCACCAAAGTTGTAAAGTTCATTTTTTGACATAATGATTTGTACATCTCATTGTTGCAATGAGTCTACCTGTATCCCTATTTAAACAATTTGTCTTTTCCCTTCCCCTTCACAAATAATACCAACATCAAATACAGTGAAAACAGGGGTTATACCATGGGGAGGAACATACAAAGTAACAAAGAAAGCATCTTATGAATATGTTAGAAACAATTGCAAGAAAAAAAATTGAGTCCTTAGTAAATTCTTATTCATTAAGAATAAAATATTTCCCCAAAATATAGAGCTGGATTTCACCAAAATTTAATAAGTTACCACGTTTAATAAGGCAAAATTCACATAGAAGATTAGTTAATACAAGATTACAACAATGTCTTAATGTCTTGAAGAGGATAGGAAGCATTTAAAGTAGTTCCAAAACACCATTTCTAATCCATGTCCCAGGTAAAGAGAGAGTTTAGTAACCACTAAACCGATTTCCCCGAATCACACAGCCTCCAAGTAACAGGCTGAAATTCAAATGCAGATAAACTTACAAAGCTCATATTCTGAGCCTTGAATTACCCTCTGCAGAAAAAAAAATAGCAAACCCATACCAAAAATAGGAAAATAGAGAGAAAGTGGGGAGGAAGGGAAATAAAACAACAAAAAAAACAAAAGAAAGGTAAATTCAGCTTTTTTTTAAAAAAAAAAAGAAACATAAACCAATGATTTTTTCTTCCTTAAAAAATAAAAACAAACAAAAAACACATGAATTTTCTTGAATGCTTTTTTTCTCTCCTAAGAAGCCACTTTTGGGACATTTTGGAATACACTATTCTTTACTGAAGCAGTACATTTACCCACGTGCTAATGAACACAATTAGTTTTCATGTTCTTTGCAAAAGATCAGGCTTATATCCTCAACCTGTTATTCATGCTGGATTGGCTGGTTCTTGTTTTTCTCTTCCCAATCCCAGAGGTAAACTCCTGCTTTCAGTATGCAGCCATGAATAGACTTGTGGGCACATTGACCTTAGTGGATGGAGCTGCAGCAGCAATGTACTTTCTCAGGAATGACCCCCAGGAATTCAACAGATCTTGAAGTCCTGACAGCTTTGTTATCACTCAAAAAGTTTTTTGGTTTGTTGTTGTTGTTGTTTTTTCCATCTGAGAGGGAATCTTTTACTTCTTTATCTTGGGGGTTCACAAGTTATCCTCTGTCCTTTCCAAATATGAGTGTTTAACTATTTGGGGACTTTAGATTTATTTTAGGATATTTTTGAACTCTCTGATCCCATCTACCTCTGTAGAATTCTTCAAAACATTTCCAATTTGACTAGACTTCACTTTTTCTTGTAACAGCACAATTAGTCTAATACCCAAAGAAGATGTATTGGGTTCACTGTCCTTGTGTCACTATCTTCTCTCCAAAATCAAATGCCAAAATCAATGACAGCAAGCTTTGGCCAAACTCATCTCTGTTTCAAGACCAAGCTCAGATCTGATCTTGGGTGTACAGACTGAAGATCACTGGCCACAGTAATAAGTTCAAGAATAGGAGGCAATATGGAAGAAGGGATTTTTGAATACACGCACTTTACGCATATGTAAAACTTTAAGAAAATGGATATGCTAATTACTCTGAGTTGAACACTTCTAAATATAAACACAAACAAAAACATTGCGTTGTTACCTCAGACACACAGACAAATGTTGTGTTAATCTGAAAAAAAATCATTTTACTCAATTCAAAGAATCCACGCTGCCAATGTACACACACAATTCTGTAGGCTGACCAATGTGAGGTGGATGCTGAACCTCCCCTACCCTTCAGAAGGCTGAGGCAGGAAGATTACAAATTTGAGGCTAACATCAAATACAGTGAAAACAGGGGTTATACCACAGGGGAGGGACATACAGAGCAACAAAACAATCACCTTATAAATATGTTAGAAACAATAGCAAAAAAGAAAAAAAAAACACTTGTGTTCTTATCTTGGGGGTTCATTTCACCACCTTTAATACTTATCTCAGACATATACTAGTTATGGCAAATAAGGGAAACCATGGGACCTATGTTTCTTTGGGCCTGGCTTACTTCACAAGGGAAAAAAAACCAAATTGTTTAAATAGTGATAAAGGTGGACCCATTGCAACAATGAGATGTACAAAATGCTCTGTTGAAAAACAAACTTTACAACTTTGGTAGCGGGAGAAGGGTGTGGGGGGTGGGGAGAAGTGTAATTGTGGAGATGGGAGGGCAGGGATGGTAGGAAGAAAACAAAGGAGGAGGCAACAATGCTTGATAAGAAATGTACATATGACCTTGCTCATGTAATTGTGACCCCTCTGTATTTTCACAATAAAAAACGTATTAAAAAATTTGAGGCTAGCTTGGTCTTCAGAGGACAACCCTCCTTAAGGAAAGAGAAACAATTAACAGCAGCAACAATAACCACAAAAGGAAGATGGGAGGGGTGTGTCCTCTCTCTTCTGGAGTCTGGGAAGGTATGAACCTCTGGGTGCCAACCACTCCCAGCCACCATGGCTTGTGACAGTTCCCCCAACATGGAGGAGAACGCACTGAGAGAGGAGTGGAGACTTGACCTAATGTCAGTGATATCCTTGGAGCGCTGCTTCTGCGTTCCCACATAGTGGCTAGTCCACTCATACATAGCCCTACGTGAACATGGAGCTTAATGTTCTACCATCACTGTGTCCTGAAATCACTAATAATTTTGTCTTCAAATTTGAAATGCTTAAGTCCATCTCCACCGGGCTAAGGAGAACGCACCAACAGCTTGTAGCTAGGGCTCATGACTGGCTCTGCCTTAACTGCTCTGCTTCATTGAGACAAGTTTTCCATCATATGCTTCCTTCTCCTTCCTGGCCTCGTGGGCCATGCACCTAGTAGCTGTTCTGAAATTCCTGCTGGTCTCTACCAAGTTCCAAGACAGGGAAGGCCCACAATCGACCACTATCTTCAGCCCCCAGTCCAGACCTCTATGCATTAAAGATAAGGTTGAATTCGAATAAGTCCTGCAAGGATGGTGCCAAGGGAGGGCTATTCCTGACCCACCAGAAGTTGGTAACCTCAGAAAGAGCCACATGAGTGGATTTTGAGTGGGTTTTGCAATGCCTGAGGGCGTCCTTTCCAATGTGGATGAGGGCAGTAAGCCCAAGGGAAAGAGGATTAATTTCAGCAACAGGGCTCTACCTTTCAACTTTACAGTGGGTCTCACAAATTATGTCACCCACCCTGTGTGTTCCGCATAGACTGTTGGATGCTGTGAGATCATTCCTTCCCCTTCTTGCACGAGTGTCTTGACTTAGATGTTTCATTTCATCAGGGGGCTCATGGGCATGTCATTGTGTACTGCTCAGTCCTGGGTTTATGGATGCATTCCACTCTCCGGTGTTGCTCTTTGTCTCCCTACCCACTGGACAGCTGCTTCTTCCCCGCAGGTCAACCACCCCCACCTCTCACTGCTCATGAATGCCCATTCCTCTGAGCCCCGGAGCCAGACATCAGGCGCTGTTTTAATCCCCTATGACACAGCTGAGAACAGGCAGAGAATCATAGAAGATAATGCAAGCGTGCCAGTCTCAAAGCTGGATTGTAGATTCTGGACTCCACCAGATCCACGCTGTGAAGAACATCTCCACTCCATCGTTTTGCTCAGCCATGGCTGCCACCATGTCATAGGGTTCATATTTGATGCCTCTGGGTGGAAGAAAGAACGTCAGCTGCCCCCCAGTCACCTCTCACTTACTTAAAGAACTTAGAAAAGGAAATCGCTGCATCAAACCAACCTCTGAAGAGTAATCACATAAAAAATTAAAAAGAAATCCAGAAATAAAATAAGTGGAATGGCTTCAATTTAAACCCCACTCTACCTATAGCTAACAACATTTTGGAAACTCAGTAGCAAGTTGGTCATGGGACATCTAGTTATACAACACACACTTCATGTTCATGATGACTTGAAAGACAGAAGTATTTTGCTTTTCAATAATTACTAGGACATTAGAGCCCAATTTTACTTAAACTCTTCTGCACATACTAGCAGAAAGAATTCAAGATTGTTAGGAATGAATAGCTAACCTGTGCTATAAGCCACTTTCATAGGAATCCTCATATTTCATAGGACTCCTCTTATTCTAAGCATATTTCTTCACCAATGCAGTTTCCCGAGTTTATTTCTTTACATAATGGCATTTGGGTTGCCTTAACTCCAGAAGTTCCACCCAGAAAAATATGATTCATCAAGTCCCTCATCAAATGGGCTCTTTACAAAGCATCACAGAGCAGAACCAAAGACAGCAGATGAGAAGCAAAGAGAAGAGACGATCGAGCCTGACAGCAGCCAGTTACTTCTCTAACTCATGGAAGAAAGGCAGAGGTAGGAAAACCCTTCAATGGTACTCAATGTACAGAGTTGAAAGTGGAACCACTCCCATTGAGGGGCTGGGTGGGTTGGATAGATGGGGAGACTGACTGATGGAAGAAGGGGTGACATTGATCAAGATGTAGTGTACTCATCAGTCAACCCATTGCATTGAAACTCCTTTGCACTACTTAGAAAGGAAATAAAGAAAACCTTTCAATTCTATGTAATATCGGTACAGTTTTGCTTATTTCCACAGCTAGAATTTGCAACTTTCATCTGATGGGAAAAGACAGTGAGAGAAAAGGGAATGGAGATGGTCATAGATATTCCCTACGTGGCAGAGCAGTACTGGGGCTCCTCCTCCCTCAATGACACTATGAGGCCTATGCCAGTCATTGTCTCCATGTTTGGAGAGAACTATTTGTTCCTCAGGGGGAAAACTGAGGATACAGCCAGACTGTGTCAGAACTAATATGTCCTCCCCAGTTTGAAGGATGTGAGACATCTCGCTTTTGATTCTACCGGCTCCCGGGGCAGAGAGATCAAGTGGAGATATTTCCAAAAGGCTTTTGTGTGACTTCCTGAGGCCAGAACAGGGCAACTTGCAGGCGAACACGACTGCTTCCAAGATGTGCTCCTCTGCTTTGTGAGCTCATAAAGCTGTGGTTGCTTGGGAAACGTGGTCACCAGGGCAAGATCCTGCCTTAACAACTTCATCTGGAATAAAAGTCCATACTAATCAGAATTCTGAGGCCAGAGAGAGAGAGAGGGAGGAGAGGGAGAAAGTGTGGGGAGATGGAGAATGGAGGGAAGGAAGAGGGGAGGAAAGAAAAAAGAGAGGGAGGGAGGAATGAAGGAGGAACAAGAAAGAGAAGGAATTGCAGTGGTTCCTATGACGTCATGTCTCTTTTGGTTTAGTAAGTGTGCTTTAAAATTATCTGTACTTTAAAGATATGAGTCTCAAAGTGTGGTCTGAAGGCTAGCAGAAACATCCCCTGGCAACTTATTAGAAATGCATCTTGGTAGTCAAATGGTGGCTTGCTTCTTTAATCTCAGCCATTTAGAAGACAGGGCTCAGGATTGCTATTTAGAGATACATTGAAACAAAGCCAAAAGTTATTTCAACAAAAAAGCTGAGCATGGTAGTGCACTTCTGTAACTACCTATGCAAGGAGCATAGGTGATCCAACTCAAGCCAGCCAGGCAAAAACCACAAGATCCTACCTAAAAACATAAAGCATAAAGATCTTGAGATGTCTTGAGTGGTAGAGATCTGCCTAGCAAGCTGGAGGCATTGACTTAAAAACTTCAATACTATATACCAAAAAATGTACCTTTTTAGCCCCTATCCTAAAACAAGGACCACTGGAGGTGATACAAATGTGTATTTCTTTTTGACAACCACTGATTGACAGTGGATATAACCCAAGCAGATCAGGTTTCATGGAAAGGTGTTTCCTCCTGGAAAACAAAACCAAACAAACCTGTTTCCCTTGTTCTTGCTGTACATTTCATAGAAGCTCTCAGATACCCAAATGAACTGGCATTTAAGACTGCTCACTTCTTCTGAGTATGTCTAGTTGTGTTTATAAAAAGAACCACCCAGAGCAGGGTGCTGGTGGCTTACACCTATAATCCTAACCACCCAGGAGGCTGAGATCTGAGGATCACAGTTTGAAGCCAGCTTGGGCAGCAAATCCATGAGACTCTCATCTCCAGTAAACTACTCATAAAAAGCCAGAAGTGATACTGAGGCTAAAGTGGTAGAGCACTAGCCTTGAGCATAAAGAGGCCCAGAGACAGTACCCAGACCCAGAGTTCAAGCCCCAGGACCAGCAAAAAAACTTTTTAAAAAGTGCCACCCACCAGCAAATTCGAGAGGACCTTGACACCACCACCATGGATTCACATCAATCACAGATTTCATGACCAACAACTGGAAACAACACTGATGTGTTACCCCATTTGGTTGACTTCCACTTGACTTGGAAAATAACTTGGTAGATTTTGAATCCGCTGGAATGTATGCTGGCCTGTTAAAATATGGCTTTAGGACTACGAAGTGCTATGAAATGTTTTAATCCTTATTCACCCTTTTGATGAGCATTTGTCATACATGATTACCAAAGCAAAAATAAATGTTCCTGACAAAATCGTGTGTCCAAACTTCATTGCATTTGTATCTGTTGACACCAGGAGTTCGCAGTTTAAGGTGCATATTGGAACACCTCCCCAGGACTGATTGTTACAGAATCCCTAGATGTGGAGGACCTAGTACTTTTCAAAGGTCTCCAGACGATTCTGCTGTATAGATGATACCTGATACCATCGATCTAGAAACCCTTGTCTGATTCAATTTGCTTACCACAATCTGAAGGTATTGGTGGGTTCCAAACTTCTCCCCAGAGGTCAGCTTCATAGCTTCTCTGTTCCTCAACCACACCTGGATGGCCCCTATACCTGCTCTTCCTCCTGCACAAAGTGCTTGTTTTAGCTGTTCTTGGTGTGGCTGAGTCTTGGTATCATCTTTCAGCTCTCAGCCCCAAACCCTCCTTTAGCTCCAAGAGTTAGCCATTTCATTGGCTGAAAGTCATAGTCAATGCCTTTCTTACCAGTTGATTTCTCTCTTCTGAAGCATGTTTTGATAGTCTTGATGATGTATTCAACAACTTTTTTCTCTGTTTTCTTGTCTGATCTTTACTGCCACCATCCCCATATCTGGAAAACTGCCTGGTTTGATCTATGTTGATTTAAGGAATGAACAAAAGAGAATGAATGAACTCTGGGGGTCTGATGATTAATCCTCAGTATTTGAATGCAAGTGTTCAGTGTGCCAGTTCATTGATTTGTTTTCCTTCTCACTCTACCTGACCATTTCTGTTCTCATTCTGTTCACACATGTTTAGACCAATGAGATGAGAGAAGACATATTGTTCCTAATAAGGAAGCTGGGACTTGGTGACTCAGGGTTCATCTTATGCGATGTGGCAAGGAGCCAGGGAGCAGGCTCTGCACAAAACCAGCTGTGTAAATAGCATCACCTCCAGTCTGATTTAAATGAAGTCAGTAAATTATGCCTCCAGACCCTAAGCCATTTATTTCATCATGCTAGAGAATGGAAAAGGAGTTCAGAGAAGCAATTTCCCTGCTTAGGTATTTCATTAAAAAAAAGAGAGAGAGAAAGAGAAAGAGAGAGAAAAGAATGGAAGGGGCCCCCGTGGGAGGACATGGCACCTGATAGGATTGTGGGAGACACTTTCTTTAAAAAATTGAGCAATCAAATTGTGGGTCACCCATCCAGTCAGTTCTCTCCATTAGCAATAATGGAGGTCCAGGAGCTGGAAGAACTTCAGCCCACAGTGTGCCCTGCAAGAGACACAAGGGGCAGGTGAGCCTTCTGCCTACAGAAGCAATAATACCAATGCTAATAATAAGTCACCTTTGTCGACTCTGGAGGATGGCTATTATGCGAGTAGTGTTAATGTTTTTTTTTTCTCCCTCTCCATTGTTTCTCACAGTGAAAACACACCTGCTATTCCTATTTGGCAGTTTTAACTTGCACAGCAGAGCCAATTTTGCTCTTTGGCTACCCACAGTCAACCAACTTCATCTAGGATTACTGTCAGGGAAGGCTCAGTCTAGGCAGCCTTCTCTGAGGGTTGATTATCAGAACCAAACAGGCATTTATTTTGAAAGACTGTTTGGAAGAGCAAAGGGTAATTTCATAACTATAATTTTCTTTGGACCTTGTTACCCGGCTCAGAATAAAGAGCCCTTGTTTCTGTTTGAGAGGAGTCAGAAAAAAAGAGAAGCAACAACTCATCTAAGATCTTCTAGGAAATGAAGGACAGAGCTGGGATTCAAATCCAAGCAAAGCACAATTTATAAATGTACTGAAATCTTAGAGATCTTCAGTGGGTGTTAACGATTATAGTAATAACAAGGACAATAGTAATAAAAGCAGCGATTTGTTATTATTGCTATAGCATCCCATAAAGTTAGGTATAGGACAATAGTAGTATAGGTGCATTACAGATACAACTGTATGTAAATGTCACAGTCACAACCCTATCCCATACGAATAATTTCTTTCTCTGTACAGAGATAAAAAGAAATACGAAGAGACCTAAGAGTTTAATGGTGTGCTTAAGGAATTCAGTTCATAAGTTTCAGAACTGTTGTTTGAACTCACGCCTTTTATTATTTTTCCCACTTTCAGGATCCTTTGTATGGAGTGTCCTAGAAACCATCTTGTTTCTCATCAAGCCAAGAATATCACACACACACAAGGGAAGCCTGGGATTATCCAGAAAGTTATTGTGTGATCTTTTGATGGCCCTTGTCTCTTTTCTGATGGATGGTAGGCTGGTTTATCTTTATTGTATCTTCGTTCCCGGCTGTGTTCTTTCCTAATGCACAAACTTGGACAAAACACCAAGTTACCATCTGGTAATCGATCCGATTGGGCTCCTTCCAATGTGGGTTCACTCAGTTTAAACAATTGATGATAGAAGCAAACTTTCTCTGGTTGCAGTCTTCGAAAAAGAGCAAGAGCCACTCTCAGAAGCAAGCAGGAGGCTCTCTGATTCCTGGTTACTATGGCAGGCAGGAAAGGGGGGCAAGGGACTTTTTCCCTGGGCCACATAATGGTCACAAGGGATTTAGGAGGAACCTAAACCCAGAGTTGAGGATATAATTACATGAAGTTGAAAACGAGGTAAAGACCAAATTAAAGCAGTAAGCCTTAGGCATAAATAAAACGGGTAACTATCAGCCAGTCTCTGGTGACAGCAAGTAAAAAAGGAATAGAGAATGATCCTCTTGCTATTAAAGCAGAAGTCAGGGGAAATATGGGAGGTAACATGGGCGCAGATCCCTCACAGTTCTCTCAATAGACTTTGTGACAATGATGATTATAGTGGAGAATGATCCCTGTGGGTAAATAGAGCTGGGCCTGGGCACAGCTCTTTATACCCCACAGGGTAGGTGACATCTATCCCAGCATTTGGTTGATGAGCAAATGGTCTCAGATACTAAAAACTTGTCCAGACCATTCGTCAGCCATGCAGCCAGGATTCAAAACCAGGCTCTTCCTCCTAAGCTGCTGCTCTTAGCCACTGTAACAGATGATTTGGTTGGTTTGCTTAGGGCAGGGTTTAAGAGCAGCCTGATGATTGGCTCTCTTCCAGACCAGAGGAGAGGCTCTTCAGCTAAGTTTGTGGCCATGGCTCTCTCTGCTTCCTTTCTATGCCCCATCCCAAGTACTGCCTTTGCCCTATTTCTTAATCCCTCAGCTGATCATTGTCCTGCCTCTTCATTTTGTATGATATTTGCTTCTTCCATGGACTCAAAAGTTATGGCTCTTTAAACAACCCATTTCTTCTGTTTTCCTATCCATTTCCTCCCTTCTTGTTTCTTTTCCATGCACCATTCTTATTCCCTTTTTCATAAATTGAATCCCCATCCCCTCTGACTCATGCCTCGGTCTCTCCTCCCACTGAGTCCTCTGTCGTCTTACAAGCAGCTAGAAGTTTATTTCATTTGTTAAATAAGTGAAATAAATCAGTAGCACCAGTTAGCTTGTGGCTTTGCGTGTAAACCTGCTGGGCAGCCCTCCTTGGCACATCCTTCCTTCTCATTTTCCTATCCCTGCCAACTTAGGGTTGTTCAAGTAGGAAGGCCCTAAAATCAATATGATAGTTAACGGTGGCCAGCCCAGGATCAATCTGCTGACTCGCTAGCATCAGGAGGGTTTCTCAGCCTGGCAGCTGCTTGCCCCGGCCTCAGTGGAAGCCCCAGAAAGGTACATTGCAGTCATCAATCCCAGAGAAGAAACACTTACAGGCTACCACCTGCAGCAGCAGGAGAGGAAAGAAAAAAAAAAAGCTACAACCGTTAGCGGTATTTCTGAGATGGTAATGAGGACCATTGCTGACACTGGATAGCAGTGGACTAGAAAGCAAGTTAGAAATCACCCCATGTTTCCTGTTAGCAGCTTGACTTTGTGTGTTGCAGGGTCAGTGCCGGCCAGGCCTGTTGGTGTGACTTTGTAGAGAAGGTGCTCTGATCCCATTAATATGAGCTCAGCCTCCTTCAACCTTCACAGGAATAAGCACGCTGTCATCCACGGCACAGCTCAGGTTAGGTACAAAAAGAAGGCTCCGAGCCATGAAAAATAAGCACCACAAACTTGCGCAAGTGTAACTCAGTACATCCTTTTCTTGGGGAGCAAGCTCTTCCCGGCAGTCACAGGGAAGCCTGGTGCTCCACCTCATTATATTTCATTACTTGGGGGGGAGGGGAGGAGGAAGGGAAGATCATCATTTTACTGAGTATTCCGCAAGAGAGAATAATGCAGCCAGGAGATGAATTCTATGATCTCTTTTTTATATTTCTTATTTTTTCAATTTTATTTTACTGTTAAGATATTGTACAGAGGGGTTACAGTTACATGAGCAAAGCAATGATTGCCATTACTTGTCAGTCATTTTTACGCCTTCCCTTCCTTGTTGTCCCCCTATCCCTCCCTTCTCCCACTCTCACAATCCTACCCCCAGCCCCCCACCACCCGAAGTTGTAAAGTTTGTCTCCAATATACTGTCCTGTGGGTATCTTTGTTGCAATGGGTCATCCTGTGTCTTTGTTTCAGCGTTTTGTTATTCTCTTTCCCCTCCCCAGATTAGACATATGTATATACAAGATGCAGGGGTATCAAAATAATCTTATCAGATGAGCTGAAAAGCTCATAAAACTATGCACAAATGACCATATAAGATGATGCTAAGTGAAATGAATCCCAAGATATGGACACAAGAGGTCTGTCTTTGTTGTTATTGTTTTAAATGTACCATGTGCTTTTATTTTTGGTAGTTGTTGTTGTTTTCTTTGTATGTTCTTTCCCCTATGGCATATCCCCTGTTGTCATTGTACTCAATTTTGATACCCTGCATCTTCTATGATCTCTTAATGACTAGTGCCACCATTTTCTGGTAAAGTAACCTTGAGAAACTTGCAGTATAATAAAATTAAAAACTATAATACAATAAAATAAAAGTAAATAAAAGAAACAAATTGCTTCCTAGAGTGTGAAGCTTCTCCCCTGGAAAGTAGACCTCAGGTTTACATTCCGTTCTGCTCCTGGGGAATATATAATACAGGCATGTCAGTAGGTAACAGCATCTTTGTACAGTGATTGCTTAATCATTTGAGCTGTACTATTATTGAGGTCATTCATGGAGGCCCAAACAAAGATTTCCATTGTTATACTGAACTCATCCACAATGAAACAGAGAATGTTAACAATTATACATGGAAGACTGACTTTGATCTTGTCCTCCCCAGGATCTACAGTCAGTATAAGCCAGGAGTCCTGGCTTGAGTCTAAATAATATCTCTGGGCAGTACCCATAGGAACAGGAACAAAGCCCAAACTGGGAGAACGTTGCAGGCTTTGGAAAGACACTCAGTGCTGGTCCCTCTGTGTCAGCCCAAGGTTGTTTATATCTGTAGCCAACAATGGAGAGGCACATTCTAAGGATGCAGTTCAAGGATATGCCTTAGTGAGATGTTCTCTCCCTATTTAAGCTCTCCTGGATAGCAATAGGAATGGAAGTTAAAGTGATATCAGGTGAATCCCGGTGGGTACCAGGAGAGGGCTTCCCTAGAAGGCTTTCCTAAAAGGCTTTCACTGGAAATAAAATCTAATGAGAGCAAAAAGTGAAAGAATGTTGATGTCAATTTCATTCTCAATGGACTCAAACTGGAAATATAGAAAGGTCCATCATGAATAAAATGATAAAGATGTTATTTGATTTCATTTATATAAAGTTCAGGAGTAGCCAAACTAATTAATGTGTATTAAAGAGGGAAGGGTGCTGGAATATTCTCATTTGTCTATTTGCTTGACTTGTCACATAGTGTTCTATTCATTTGTTTATTTTTGTTCTAGTTCTGAGTTTTGACTCAGGACTTGTCACTATCTCTAAGCTTTGTCACTCAAGGCTGGTGCTCTACCAGTTGGTCGATGGCCTTTTGAGTGGTTAATTGGAAATAAGAGCCTCATGGACTTTCCAGCCTGCTTTGGCTTCAAATCATGATCCTCAGATCTCAGTCTCCTGACTAACTAGGATTATAGGTATGAGCCACCAGCACCAGCCAAGTGTTTCATTTTTTAAAATTTTCCCTGGCCTCTAAACTTATACTTGACTCTCTTTTTCAGGAGAACAGAGAGCTGAACTGGGGAATAAGCTTGGTAGTAGAGTTTTTAACCTAACATGTCCACAAATGCTGGATTTGATCCTTAACACTGAAAAAAAGGAGAAGGAGGAAGTGGCGCTGTAGCTCAAGTGGTAGAGCGCTCGCCTTGAGCTGAAGAGCTGAGGGACAGCGCCCAGGCCCAGAGTTCAAGCCCCACAACCGACAAAAAAAAAAAAGGAGAAGGAGGAAGAGATGGAAGGAGGAGGAGGAAAAGGAAGAAGGGAAGAGGAGAAATGAAAGAAGAAAATAGAAGGAAACAGAAGAAGAGAAAGAGTAAGAGGAGGAGGACAAAAAGATGATAAAGTTGCATATGTAAGTCTAAAGTACTGGTATCAAGTCTCCAGGAGGTACTGGGATTCAGGATCAATGATTTCAGCAGACATGAGCCATGAGGGCTCATGGCCAGGGATCAGTGCTCTTTATTTCAATGAGTTGAGGTTTTGTCTGACTTGGCCCAATACCATCCCTGTCCTGGATACCAGGACATGTTGAGTTAATACTTGGTAGAACCCAGATAAATAGATATTATTCAAGACTCCCAAGAAGTATTTAGTGACGGTTTAAAGTTACTTGATCTTGCCTAGTGGATCCATGTATATAGGTGGAAATACCAGCTTTAGAAAGTGACTAGGAGACAATGAAGAAACACTCTTCGAAATATTTGGTGAAGACTTCATCATGAAATGGGATGTAATGAGATAGCAGATAACAAGCACTCAAGAAGTGTTCCTTCTCCTTGCCACCATGCCAAATTGACTTCATTGATATGCAATAAAATAATTTCCTCTGCTTTCATAATGTGAGGAATATAAATTTCTTAGCTATGGACACATCTCCACTTTTGCTTCTGAATGAAAATTATTTTAACCAAAATACCCTTCCCTGCCCAAATAGTGGTATTCAAAGAGCAATAATCAGTTGAAAAATTATTCGGTCAGGATTCCATTTTCTTATTGGGTAAACTATTGCTCTTGAGTCACATGACTATGTGCTAAGTTTGGTAATCACTTCTGTTCCTGTTCTAAAATTTTGATAATATTTACATCACCACAATAATTGTTTGTGTTTGGTGCTTTTTTGGACCTCATTTCTATGTATAGAACTACTAGATACACAGATTTGGTGTGCTTGTGGCCTATGAAGTATGATTCTTGCATTCTTCCTTTTAAAAATTATGTCATTGCCAAAATTTTTGTTTTATTTGACCCACTTATTTTTACCTGTGTCATAAGGTTATTTAGACAAAGGTCAAAAGAGCTAGGACTGTAATGTTTAATTCTGGCTCAGTGGTCCTTTTGGATCTCCAGAGATCTAATTCTGCAGAAGGTGTACTTAAATGGCTATGAGTTGAACCAGGCTTTTGAACTAGGTACAACTCCATACAGACCTCCCTATTACTAAACCAACTGAAATCAGACTTCATATTCAAATCATATCTGGCTGAATTACTTCCAATCCAACATGGCTTTGAAATTTTTCATATTAATGGATTTGAATATAAAAAGTAATAAGAGAAATCTACAGACCTATATCATTTTAAAGTTTTATGCATGTGAACCTGAAAATATTAGAGACGTAGCTCATGCTGATGAATAATATTCCTGGTGTAAAGAGATCTGTGTTGTAGCTGGGTACTGAGGAAGGACTGAGCCAATAACAGCCTAGATGGGTTTATTTTGAAAGCCATGGGAGGATTTCAAGGCAGTTGACAAGGGAAAAGAAGGTAGGCTGGACCATCTAACTTCTTCCTATTTACTTCTAGGAGGAAGCTTGAAAAGTCATGTTCCTTTTCTCGCCTACATGCTCCTGGACTCTCCAAATCCTTAGATTTTAATCTCATCTTCCCTCCCCCCTCTTCAATATTTCACATGAGTTATTTAAGTGTTACCAGATGGAGTAGAAATTTTAAAGGAAAATAATGCAATCAGAAGAACAGATATATGGGATTACAAGCGTTGAAATGATACTATGACAAAGTATAAAGAAATGATCTGAGATCATGGGCATCCAAGATGAAGAAGGAAACAGCCCATTTCACAGATGAGAAATCTCCCAATGGGTCACTGAGTCAAGAAAGCAACTTGATTTCTAAGTGAAGCTTCTCTCCTGGACCATTAGGAAAGACACACAGAGAAATATGAAGGTCGCTATTAATTGCCAAAATGTTACTGCAAAAGCTGAATTCCTTCTTCAAGCTTTTAGAGCAACTTTCTGTGACAGTTAGAGATGTTGGTCACCATTCAAGTCAGCCATGAAGCTTGTGTGAGGCCTACAATGGCATAGCTGATATATTTCAGCATTGCAATAAGAATATTTTGAAGACCTCTACTCACTTTCCAGGGAGAGACCCTAGGTGGATAAAGGTTGACTATGTAGAGTCAAAGGCAACAGGACAATTCGAAGCTAGTGTTTTCACAAAACTGGTCAGAGTACCAAGTGGCTTTTTTGGGGCAGTGAATGGGTAACACTAGAGATAGATTCCAGGAATATGCTGGTGTTTTGATTTTCAACTTACTTTCTCAGATGACCCAATCATTCATCCACATTTGAAAAAGAATGGTTTCAAAATAAACACTTCTTGAATCCTTTTTCTGTGTTCTGGCCTTTCACAGGAGTCACGTGGCAAAGAAGAAGAGACTGGGACCATTAAAGACCATCTTCAATGCAGATCACCTCAGGGAGCAATGAAGAGTAAAGCTTTCACCCTAAGAACTGCTCATGGAACTTTATAGTTTGGAGGAGAAAAAAAATTGTCTGGGCCATGAGCCCACCACCCTGACAAAGCCTACCACCTGCATTCCTGGGGCCCAGATAGTCCCTGCAAGGCCTCAGGCCTATTACATCCATTCTTCTCACATGGCAATGCCTGTCTGCTTTGGCAAATTTTGATAAATGCAATGCCCTGTTGAGTGGTGTGTAACCATTGCAAGCAATATTAATCAAAGAAGGGGCTGGGGGATTGCCTGGTATTTTGGGAGCAAGGGCAAAACAATCACGTGTGCTTTTTTTTTCAAATGACCACATTCATTGGTTCTTTCTCTTCCCCCACCCCCAGCCCCCTCAAATCTAATGATCAGGCTGCCTGCAGGCCAACAGTTAGACTAGTTCCATCCATTCCTGCATCATAAGCTGTCCCCTGGAGGCCATTCCTGATTTGTACTCTCTCTTGGTCTCCAAAACACTAAATAAGCTAAGAAGGATGGCTCTTAATGAAAGCCTGAGATTCCTTGGCTTTTAATTGTGTGACACTCAAACAAATACATGCTCATATGCAGGCACATCACATCCTGAGTTGTTTATTGGTATTACAAACCCTCTGCCTGGGTGTCATGCTCGGCCACAGAGAAATGTGAACAGCTTGGTTTATTAATGGCAGGTTCAAAGGTTGGCCCCGTCATTCACTGTAATGGGAACTCCAGCTCACTCAAGCCCTCAGCTTCCTAACACAGAGCAACATGATCACAGTGTTGACTTAAGGCAGATTAGAAACTCAAAGCCCAAGGAGACACATAAAAGGCTTTTCCAGGCTCTGAGCAATCTATGCAGAAACTAGAAGCATAGAGAAAAGAGGCACCTGTTACATTGGATTAAAAGTCGCTTTCTAGAGCTCACTCATTTGGATCTGCTTACTGTACACTGGAATTTGAATAATGTGTAACTGTCTTCCTCTCAGCAACAAGGAGCTATATTGTTATCTACATTTTTAGGGCTGTAATATGAGATTGAGAACAGTATTTGTTGCACAGTAGGTTTTCAAGACAAGGCCAACTAGTTTAAATAAGATAAAAAATGTTTCCTTGAGGATACAGGTGGACCCATTGCAACAATGAGATGTACAAGATGTTATGTCGAAAAATGAACTTTACAACTTTGGCCAGGGGTGGGGTGGGGGTGGGGAAGGGGAAAGCTGCTGGGTGGGGGATGGGGGGTGGAAGGGGAGATGGGAAGGGATAGGAAGGGGAAACAAAGGAGGAGACAATGCTTGATAAGAAATGTACTCATTATCTTGCCCATGTAATTGTAACCCCTCTGTACGGTATTTTCACAATTTAAAAAAAATGTGGAACCTTAAAAAAATGTTTCCTTGAAAGTATATACTAATAAAAATGCTTGAAAATTATAATACACAAATCATCAATTGTGTAAGTGTAATCTTTCAGTGGGAAAATTAAAGGCATTAATAAGTTGTTGCCCCAAAGGTCAACCAAATACATTAGTTTGCAGAATGAAAAGTTCAACACCAAATCAGACAAGACAAGATAGTGTTAATCCCCATGCTTCTAGTGATAAGCCCCAGATCAGAACAGATTTATTGGGATCAAAAGTAGGAGTTACTTTTCTATTTGCTGCTGTTATATCATTAAGACAACAGAATTCAAAAGGACAAAAAGCTAAGGAGAAAAAACAAGGTCAGTTGCAAGCATGAGCCCCAAAGCCTCCTATACTAATTTTTAATGCTAGCATGTTGGACATTATTGGTCTTCCACACATTGTTTATTCTCTTTATAAAAATAGCAAAAACTACTATTCAACTAAAATAACCAGAGTCAGAAAACATCTATAACCCTATAAGCATCTCAATGCATATGAAGCCCTTGACATATCCATCAAGAAACGGAATGATCACCACTGGAGAAAAAAATAACCTTCCAAGTGAAGATAGCTATTTTTATATTTTCTTAAGGCATTGCTCAAAGAGAATTTAATCTTCTAGGTGCAATTTGTATGTCCAAAAGCTTTGCTTTATATGACTCTACTCATTCCCTCTGTGTGTCATTTCCTATTGAGCACCCCACCCCCCAAAAAAAATGGGAACTTGTTTATTAGAAGGAAGACAAGATTACCTGACTGGTACTGGCAAATCCACAGCAGTTCCTGAGGGAGACTCAATTAAATTCTTGTCTAATTGTGTTTTTTTTTCAGTTTTTGAAATAGAGGCCATTTTCTGATATCTGGGGGCCCCTATTTCCCCCTTTTGACCGAGAATTGATTTTTCTACTTAGGATAGCAGTTGGAGAAGTTGAAATGGTCTACCTTGTATACTATCTGTTACTGAAGCATGGTCCTGTTCAGGCAGTCAATTATCAATCATGTTTGCACCAACTCTGGCATACCCACCCAAACAACACAACCTTATAGGCCCAAAGACATATCCATGAGCCACCATGTGTGTTGAGCATAGACAGAAGCTGCCAGCTCTGAATACACCGCATGCATACCTCATGTCTCACCACAGCCCACTTGTACTGTGTGAATGAGAAAACAGGTTCAGAAAGCCTTAAGTGGTCTGCAAAACAGCACATGGTCAGTGAAAGACATAAACCATGCCTTGAACCTACTTCTGCCTACTGGAGATGGTGTGCAAGAGGTTTTCATTTGACCTTCTTATACTAGGCTATTGGAACACAAATGCCACTCAGGAGTGAGAACTCTGGCATTCACTGCTATCATTTCCTCATCCATCACAAAACATATACCTAATAAATAGCTGCTAAGGGACAGTTGGCTAGGATAATTGGTGTTTAGGCTGATAGCTCATTCTCCATATCAACTTGCTTCTGTACCTCATATCAGATTAGACATTCTTCATATACATTTTCCCCCCTCTAAAATTCTTGTCTACACATTACTCCATGATTTTGCCCATGTTTGCTCTCCCCGTCCAGGATCTCCTATTTCTCAGAGACCAATCCTTGTCCTAGTTGCCAGAATAATTCCTTGTCCAACTTCTTTTACCTGCTCCCGTCACCTCGTACCACCAACCCTCCCTTGACCTTGACTGATGCTTAATTAAGAGCTCCAAGTCCTATGTCATGAAAGGAAGACGGAAGGCTAGAGAATACAAATGTTGTTATTTAAAACAACTCTCTGCTTAGCAAAATCTTCTAAATTGTATTGTTAAGCCAGGCATCAGATGGAATAATACATTTTAAAACCAAACACTGCTTTATGTTTGTAAAGTTACAAAGGTAAGCAATTGAATAGGAAGACCCATATTCTCCTTTCTAGGTTCCTTCTTTGGAGTAAAACAATGGTAAATGATCAAAAGAACACAGGTGCACATATCTGAAGAAAAAGGAAACACAAATACCTCATTTCATGTTCAGTTATGACTGAAGAACTCCTCATACATAATCACATTTTAATATAAATATGTATGACCTCAAAAAAGAATGGCATTCAAAGTGAAGATATACAGTTAGGGTGAGAATTTCTAATACTTCTAATCTCTTTAGGTGCCAAGAGACCCTTTTTGAAATGGAAGAAACATTCCATAATGTTCTCAAGGCCTTGTTCATGAAGAAAATGCTATATTCTATTAGCCTTGGAGTTCTATAATGTCCAAAAAGACTGTTTCTGAAGTCACGGGAGGCAAGAGCAGGCAATCTCTTATTCGAACCTAGGGAGGGCTTCATTCATGCACGTTCCTTCTCACGTACATTCTCCTAGCTGCTCTGGGCCCCCCTGCAGTCTGCCTCTGATTACTCTGCCACTATAGATTGCTTTTCCTGGGGACTTGGGTAATGATTGCGGGAAAATGTGACTTGGGAGAGTTTCCTATTCCATAATAATCAGCCTTGACAGTGATCAACCTTGAACTCAACAGTGACCCAGGCACTTCAGAAAAGGGTGTGTGTGTGTGTATATGTGTACAGTAAGGATGGTAATGACCTAACACAAAGCAGGAACATGAAATAATTCAAGCCTCTTGGCTGGCACATACAACAAGAAAAGATAAGAGCCAGACAAGCAAACTAAAAAAAAAAAATAAGATTTCAATAAAATAGCTCCAGATGGCATGTGACTCCCTGAATTCCACCTTCAAGCTGAAACATTCACACACGTGCAACCTGGATGCAGAAAAACTTAGTCCTATAACCTCAGCTCCAATTCCTGCCTCTCTGATCATTGTAGACTTAACCTTTCTGCATTCTTCTGACCTGGCTTCTGATATATAGATGGATATTTTAATTGAGAAGTCCACTGCTGATCACAAAAGTGTTCAAAGGCTGAAGTTAACTTTTCTTTACATTTATATCTAGGGTAGCCATTATCAAATTCTGGGAAGGCCTGCACAGATGGCCTTGCTGGTGGCCATGGATGTTGAAGGTATTCGGGAGTTGTTCTAGAAACGCTGCCCTTGCTGGCTTCATTCCTTTCTGTACCTTATATTTCAATAGCATTTCAGTGTGGAAGCTTCTATTCACTCAACTGTGGCAACTATTTTTACATCTCTGTCAAATCTCATCCTGATTCTCCTCCTTTGGGACAGGTTCTTATAAATCCCATTATGATGTCAGGAATGCAAGAAACCGCCAGGATAAAAAGGGATTGGGCAGTCTGTGATTCTGCAGCTGTCCCCATTTTAGGGAAGAGAAAGCCAGTGGCTTGTTAAAAATGGCAACCACACTGCCATCCATCTCAGACATCTGTCTTCTGTGTGTTTTATCTGTCTGACTTAATAAGGTTCTAATAAGTACTCGAGGGATTTTTTTAAAGTCAGGTCTTTCTAACCAAGCTCTGTGACTCTTGGAACATAAGTGAACTCAAATACCCTGTTTATTTATTCTTAGGAATCTTCCCCTTATGAACATACAACTAACTTACATGGTTATGTGATGAGCAGAAGGGGGAGAGGGTAGACTCCAGATTCATAGCCAAACAGTGGCACACCACCCCAATGAAAATGTGACAAGGGCTGGAGGGGACCAGGAAAAATCCTAACTCAGACTTTCCAAATAAAATAGCACTTTATGGAGGAAAGAGCCTCTGAGTGGAAAATTTGAAGGATGAATGCAAAGCGATATTGGAAGGAAGAAAGAATACCCCAGTCCACATACTCTAAAATATGCAAAAGATCCAGAGATCCCTCCCCTTCCCTGCAGCAAAAGAAATCTAGTATGGGTTTTACTTAGAGCCAGGGGAGAAAATATTAAAAACTGAGGCTACCAAAATGCCCAGGGGTAGATAAATCATGAAGATCTCTGCTATCAGTTTCCAGTCATTTCCACTGATCACTCCAGGTGAGTGTGTAACCTGAAGAGTCATCTCATCCCATTCTGGAGAATGGGATGGTTATTTATAAGCCAGTTGGCAACTTTATCAACCAGAATGTGAAGTGCACAATTCTTTATGTTTTTCACTAAATGACTCCAATGCCCTGCCTCTGCATACTTCATTATCATTCTCCTGTGCCCCTTAATATTGATATCATCATACCAAATTATGCTTGTTTCCTAATATATCACACTCCTTCCTAACATCACTTCTACTCATAGTGTCCCCATGACATAAATCACCTTCAAGCATTCACATTCTGCTCACACGGGCCTGCCCCATCTTTCCAAAGTCAACTCAAAGCCACCTCTCTAGGAAGTGCCTGTAATTCCCTCTGTAAACATCCTATTCTGGTCACCTACACCTGCAACAATACAACCCACCATCCATCACACACTGACTTTGGGAAACACAAGGCACTCTGTTCATATCCAAAAGTAATCATTAGTTGGCTACGCATCCCACATGCTGCATAGAACAAATCATAATTAATAAGTCTTTTATGTATACTCATGGTGACACGTTTGCATGGCTTGCATCCCCAAATAGACTCTTAAACTCTTTCAAGAAAGGAGACATACTTTTCTTATTAATTTCCACATTGCCAGTGTTTAATTCCAGTGCCTGGGGTATATTAAGCACATTTGATGAATATCTGTTGAAAAATAAATGAGAAAAACAATACAAGAGGAGCCCTCTCTCCCAACCCATGCCCTTCCCTTCCTTCCTCAATACATAGTCACATGTACACTCAGCCATGCATGAGCACGTGTGTGCATGTGCATGCACACACACACACACACACACACACACACACGAATAAAACTCCCTAATCCTCTTTAATTTCCTGCTAGGGATTAAACAACACAAACAAATGAACACTCCTCCCCCAGTCTCTCATTCACCCAGGCAAACAATCCTTTCTTAATCCTCTCTAATTTCCTGTTCAGGATTCATGGGTCAAGGAGGACAGCAGTCAAAAGTCCAAAATGCCTTTAGGGGAGGTCTAAAACTTACAAACTTTCAGTGATGGATTTTAAAATCTGGTGGAATTCACAAGACAGAGAATCACTGGGACCTTACTCTTGATTTTACCACTGAACTTTGAAAGGCACTCTAACCTACCAGTTCGAAACTATACGTTTGTGCAACTCGGTATATTAATAAGTGACAAGAAAATTCCCTTTTCTCCCATTCACTGTCTCCTTTCCAATCAAGTGCCCAAATTACTGTGCTCACTTTCAATAGACAAACAATGGAAGTCCATTTTTCATCATCAGCTGCCTTTTTTTGCTTTCTTCATTTTCTCTTAACCCCATGCTATATGCAAAATGAACGGCCACTGGAGAAAGAAAATGGCTTTCAGAGTGAACCAGTCATCTCCTGCTTCAGCAGTCCCACCATGAAGGGGGCTGTACTCATTCTGAATTTGCTAAACTTAAGGCTGAGGAGAATTCTAGCCCAAAGTTTATTCAGAAATAACTTCTGGACACGTCTGTGAAGTCTATTCCAAAGCATACAGGTCTTTGTGAAAGGGGTCTCACAATAAAAATAAAAAATTTCGTAGGCTGGGTGTTGGTGGCTTACACCTGTAATCCTAGCTACTTGGGAGGCTGAGATCTGAAGATCACAGTTAGAGATGGGCCCCAGCAGAAAAGTCCTCATGAGACACTTATCTCTAATTAACCACTCAAAAAACAGAAATGGCGCTGGGGCTTAAGTGATAGAGCACTAGCTGTGAGCATAAAAAGGCTCAGGGACAGCACCCAGGCCTTGTTTGTCCCTCCCCCATGGTATAACCCCTGTTTTCACTCTATTTGATGTTGGTATAATTTGGGGAGGGGAAGGGAAACAGGTGGGCCCATTGCAACAACGAGATGTACAAGATGCTATGTCAAAAATGAACTTTACAACTTTGGTGGGGGGGGGAGTGTAGTCGTGGAGATGAGAGGGCAGGGATGGTAGGGGAAAAACAAAGGAGGAGGCAACAATGCTTGATATGAAATGTACTCATTACCTTGCTCATAATTGTAACCCCTCTGTATGGTATTTTCACAATAAAAAATTATTTAAAAAACCACAACTGACAATTAATTAATTAACTAATTAAAAAATCCCTGTTCTTGCATAGAATGGAGAAGACTAGCAGAAGCTCACTGACCTATATATCTGTTCTGGGAAATAGAAAGTCAATTCACGTATTTCATTCAATTTAACATCTGTTTAGCCGCCTTAAAATATTACTTATACAAGGGAATTAACGTTATACCTGCTGTAAGTTTCCTCTTTTGTTTTTCCTAAGGTCAATTTGTAATCACTTGGTGCTGAAGATTTATGGAAACCATGACTGAAAATCATCTTGGTGTTTTATACAGGTATATAACTGGTACCATCTACTCAATTCTGATTACTTTGTGTCAGTTATCCTAACAATGGAAAGCATATGTTCTGGTTAGAGTTCTTGTCCTGTCTACTGACAGTTGACATTCTAACTTTTGACAAAAATCAAGATTCTTCACATATTGCTGATTTTCAGCTCAGAGAGTGCACTCAGAAAGAATGAAACTTGGCCTCATGATCTTTTCAGTAAAAATCATTCAAAGATGTTCTAAAATCATAAACATTTAAAAAAAGACTTACCTGCAAAGACTATCTTTTATTGAGAAGGCATCTCTTATTTGTAAGGTGTACATTACAATGGATTATAGAGGGTCGTTTATTCATTTATTATTTTGGCAGGCTTTTGCTGATTGCCTCCTATGTACCTGGCCCTTGACTAGGCATAATGAAGACAAAATAGCACAAATATCCGATGCCTGGTGCACAGGATGCTCAATAACCGCTAAAGCTCATTCATGTCTTCTTTTCTACAGGAGTCTGGGTAATATGGACAATAATGAGAGGTTTTTATTTTGATCAATGTTATAGCCCAAGAAACTGTCATCTCTCATGAGAAAGTCTTAAAATTTTGAGAGTTTAAAAACATCATTTGATACTATGTATGTTTTTATGCAGGGATCTCACAATGATATTGCTTGTGCTTATAGCAAAAGCAAGCTCACAAACGAAAAGCCAGCTCATTCTGTGAATGAATGAGGAGCTAGGTCTTAAAATAAGACTTTATCTCATAGAATATCTATTCTTGGGGTGTTCCAGAAATAAAAAAGCAAGCTATCTGACTTTTCTGTGTTTGAAGACAATTGTTTTGTTGCTCTGTTCTCTTCTGTACTATTTTGTTCTGTCTGTGGTACTAGGGATTGAATTCAGGGCCTTGTGTATGCTAAGCAAGCACTCTACCACTGAGCTCCATCTCCAGCCAATAGAATCATTCTTTTCTCCTAAACATTCTCCTCAACGTTAATGACCCATTTAAACTGTCCTAAGAAGATAGCATAGGTCACTGCCTGCTGAGCACCTACCTGTGGAAGTCAGCCAATGATCCTCTTTAAAGAAAATATTGACATAGAAATATTCTCATTCCTCAAAGGGAATGAGAATTAGTGTCAACAGAATTTCCTATGGGCACTGGACCATAGGAAAAAAAATCACTGTGAATTCAAGTATTTGGCTTCCATCGTTCTTGTTTATCATCAAGCGATGTGACTTTCAAAAATGTAATGACAGACTTGTGGCCACACAGAAACTACAACTGGTAGTCAGCACTCAGACCCTAGACTACTTTCTAGAAAGTCATCTCATCTCTCCTCTCCTCGCAAGTCCCTTGTAGCTGGAGTGTTCTGAGTCATTTCCCCATCTGCATATGGGAAATGTTTTTGATGGGTTTTTTTTCTTGCTAACTCTAGTCCTAAAGAAAGAATATAGGAACACACTTGTTTTGAGAAGCAATTCCACATTATCCCCTGAAAGGAACTGTAAAGTAAAAGACACGAAACCAGACAAAAAAAGAATTATGTAGAAGCCAAGGGGCTTTAGATGATATATGAAGGCATTAATAGAAAAGTGGCTATTCACAGGGTTATGATTGATTATGTATTTAAAACAAACACAGTTGCTTTTCTTTACTTTGGCTCTGACAGGGGCTGAACTTTAGCACCATAATGGCCTACTGTTGTCTACATGGCAGGTGGCTGGTACATAAATCTCGGCGAGTGGCAGACTGAAGGGCCAATGTATGGACTCAGTCTACGAACAATGCACACTCTGCACTTCTACAGAACAACAGCAGTACTTTGTTCCCAAGTCTTCTCCTTATGGGAGACACCATAAGGACTCACCTCCCCTTAGGCTTCAAAAATGGAGAACACAAAGTGTAATTACCAGTTAATTGTTACAATTCCTTATGTGGTATATCTTTCCAGAGTGAGAAAGAAATACCATGTTCATGTCCTCTGGGGTTATCCAATCTAATCCCTAATGAGATACTTGAAATATCTTAACAATAACTCAAAGGTACCTTCGTGGTGAGTAGAATATTTAGGTGGAGGATGTAAGTATATATTTCCTAACATGGTCAACTCTTCTCTCTACAAGTACTCATTTCTTCGATATAGAAACTCACCAGAGCATCATATATTTTTATAAGTGTCACCCCACCTAATAAAATACTCATGGGCTGAAGAACATAGGAGGGACAACTCACAGAAAAATCTAGCCAGATGCCAATGGTAGAGGTGGAAAGGGGAAAGGGACTTAGAGTTGTAACTGAGTCCGTATTTTACCTTGTATACCATCCTGATGCACCGGTGGGAAAAACCAAAGCCTAGATGGGGCTGTGACTTACTTGCCCATCATCAGACAGCAAGCTGCATATAGGCTATTTCTAATCTACTAGATTAGATTGGTACTGCCTTGAAACCCCAATGAATCCACTGATGGCATCACAGGCATAGGCTTAAACAATGGTTAAAAATTACTGCACATTTTCCCCTGACTCTGTATATACATTAACCTCTTATTTAATGACCAGAAAAATACAAGTAATATAAACCTCTGCTTTTCATATTTGGAAGAAATAAATGGAGTAAAAAGTCAGTGATTTTAAAAAAGTGAGAAAAACACAGTAGGTGATTTTAAAAGGTAGAAATGACTGATTTTATGTGACCATATTTCCGCAAATGCATCTTCATAAGGACAAACACAAGAAATGTAAAAAAAGAATCATTAGTTTCTGATACGTGAGAGTTGAAGTTACTTTCTTTAATTTAAAATATCCATCCGTTGATTTCTATTTTAATCACTGTTCTATTAAAACCAGTGGTACAATGGAATTCTGTGCTTCCATAAGAAAGAATGGCATTGCCCCATTCATAAGGAAATGGAAAGACTTGGGAAAAAACTATATTAAGTAAGTGAAGTAAGCCAGACCCAAAGAAACATAGGCTGCATGGTTTCTCTCATTTGTAATACCTAGAATATGTCTATAAATCTACAAGTTAATCCAATGAATAGTAAAAGACAAATAATTACACTTCAGCATGTTTAATTAAACAGTACTCTAAGCATCTGCACAGTGAGAACAAAGGAAGATATTCTTAGGAAAGGATCACAATGGCTCAATAGCTATGTGCATATGACCATATAAAATGATATTTATCAAAAGACTACAAGAAATGGAAACAAAAGGTTTTATTCATTGTACTTTTGCAGTTATTTCTTCTTTCTTTGTTTCCTTTTGTTTATTCTCTGTTGTCACTGGTTTTTATTTCTGTGCCCTTTGTCTTGTGTATAAGTCTATCTGATTTGGGGAAGGGAAGGGGAATCAGAGAAATGGGAGACAAAGGGTGAACCAATGCAACAGTGATATTCACTAGATACTATGCTGGAAATGAACTGTATAACTTGAGGAGGAGGGAGTTGGGGGGGAGTGAGAGAAAATGAAGGAGGGGGTAACACTGTTCAAAAAGAAATGTGCTTGGGGCTAGGAAGGTGGCTCAGTGGTAGAGTGTTGCCTTGCATGCATGAGGCCCTGGCTTTGATTCCTCAGCACCACATAAGCAGAAAAAGCCCAGGCCCAGAGTTCAGGTCTCATGACCAACAAAAAAAATAAAAATAAAAAGAAAGAAAGAAATGTACTCATTAAATTTACTTATGTAATTGTAACCCCTTTGTACATTACCTTTAAAATAAAATTAAAATTAAATAAATAAAAACAAAACAAGTGGTAACAAAATGAACTTCATGGATGTCCTTTGACTGTATCATCTACTGAAAGCTAGAGACTGAAGGACAATAACAAAACTACCCACATCCCAGCAATTCCTTCTCTTTTTTTTTTTGTGAGAATACCATACAGAGGAGTTACAATTACATGGGTAAGATAACGAGTACATTTCTTATCAAGCATTACCTCCGCATTGTTGCCCCTCCAGCAATTTCTTCTCTTGTTCAGGGCCAGTACACAGCAGTATGTACTGGTCCGTTTCATGGGTTTACAATTCATTCAGCAGATACTAGCAGTGCACAGGACATGTCAGAAACCTATGTCAAAACTTGGTCTGCTCACCAAATATTCCAATAAATGCTTACAATAACTCATAGGAATCACAGTCCTAGTAGAATATTTGGAGGGAAGTTAAAGCACCCAGTTCTCAATATGGTCCACATTTTCCTTTATAGAAAATCCTTTTTTGATTGGCATCCCATCTAATAGAGGCTATAAAAATATGGAAAGAGCCAACTCAGGTTCAAGGAGGGGGCAAATTATCTTTACTGAGAGCTTCACAAAAGAGGTTTTGTTTTGCTGGATGCCAATGGCTCACACCTGTGATCCTAGCTCCTCAGAAGGCTAAGATCTGAGGCTTGTAAGGTTTCATGCCAGCTTGAGAAGGAAAGTCTGAGAGACTCTTACCACCAATTAACTACCAAAAAAGCCAGAAGTGGAGCTATAGCATGAGTGGTAAAGCATAAGCCTTGATCAAGAAAAAAAAAAAAGCAGAGACAGAGCCCAGGCCCTGAGTTCAAGCCCTAGGACTACTAACATTATAAAAAGAGGACGAAAAGAAAAGAGACTTACCTGAGCAGAAATCTATAAGGATGAGTAAGAATTACCCACATCAAATACAGTGAAAACAGGGGTTATACTGTGGGGGAGGGACATATGAAAAAAAAGCAACAAAAAATCACCTTATAAATATGTTAGAAACAATAGCAAGAAAAAAAAAAAACACTTGAGTCCTTATCTTGGGATTCACTGTATTTGATGTAGGTATAATTTGGGGAGGGGAAGGGGAAAAACAAATTGTTTAAATAAGGATATAGGTGGACCCATTGTTATGTCAAAAAATGAACTTACAACTTTGGCGAGGGGGGAGTGGGGGAGGGGGAAGTGTAGTCCTGGAGATGGGAAGGCAGGGAGGGTAAGGGGAAAACAAAGGAAACAAAGGAGGAGGCAACAAGGCTTGATAAGAAATGTACTCATTACTTTGCTCATGTAATTGTATCCCATCTGTACAGTATTTTCACAATAAAAAAACTTATTAATAATAAAAAAGAATACTACACACACAAAAAAGAATTACCCAGACGAGGAGTAAAAGGACCAAGCATAAGGGTAGCTGTGTGTAGGAAGCCACAGAGTTATAACATCAGCAAAGCATATAGGAGTGGTTGTCTGTGACTTGCTGGTGAGATGAAGACAAGATACAATGAACCCAGCTAAGAACTGGAGAATATTTCTTAGAGAGGTTTATAAGCCAGACTGAAGATTTGTAGTGTCCTTGGATGAGTTTTGAGTAGAATGTCAAGATACATCTTTCCACCCATGCAGAGAGAAAATGAAGTAAAAGATGAACTGTGGGAAGCTGGTTTGAAGCACACTGAGATACTCTCATGAGTTACAGAGCTCCATCGATGTCAGTCTACCAAATTGACTGACAAGTTGTCCAACTCATACCCAGACTCCTTGTGTTTTCCTTGGTAATTTCAAAAGCCCCTATGTACGTAGTCTCATAAGGCCAGCACATGAGATAGAATAAAACCCACACCTAATCTATGGATATCTAATTCTTCTCCAGCTTGTCTTTTGCCTTTGAAAGTGGAATAGGAAACAAGGAAGCGCACAAGTAATCAGTAGAATAGCTTTCCAGTGTCCTGATATGTTCTCCTTTCATGTTTTAATAAGCTTCATCTTGAACACAACTCAATGTTTATTAAAAAAAAAAAACCACAAAGTAACCTATGGCTGTTTCTCTTCAGTCATCCTATAAAAGTGCTTCCCTCTGTTACTTCAAAAGTATTAGAAGCTAATTGTTTTATTTTTCAATTAAGGCTTGCACGTGTAAGAATGTGCATTCATATGTATCCCTGACAAAAATGTGCTCTCATGGTACCAAGGCCCTCCCTTGGGTAGCCATTTCCTGTTTGCTAGTGAATAATGGTAATGGAAACCCAGTTCTGGTGCACAGTTGGCAGAATCTGGGTAAAACTTACCCAAGGACTGCACTGCCTGGGTTTTTTTTGTTTTGGGGTTTTTTTTGTCAGCAAAAGACTATGAATAATTGAAAGCCCAAGGAAGCAAAGATGCTGTTTCTTGGAGCCTGGTGAGACTGGAGGAGATAAAACGGCTTTGATTTAAGAGGAGAGAGAATGACACCATAATCAACTCCAGGATTTCGTAGACAAGTTTTGCCATTTTTATCAAGGGAACCAGGCAAAACCGATGTATCTCAAAGAGCTGATTATCTCCCTTCCTGGATTATGCAAGGAAGTAACTTCAGGGAGCAGGGAGACAAATTGGAACAGGTTTTAGAGAAAATGATTGGGCTGTTCTCATTTAGAACTCTCTCTCCTTTCTCCAATCCAAGCACTACAAAAAAAAAAAAGGCAAATGGAAAGGTGCTTGGCAGTTCTTTCTAATCAATATGCCTCTAGAGGTGGCAAATTCTCCCTGGTCTCCTCTTTTCCTTAACTCTGAGCTGGCAAGAAGAAGATGGATTCTCTGCTGTGTGCCATCTCCATTGTGACACCTCTGGGAATTAAAGTCACACAGATTTTTCTCTAGGAGGGTATGTGATGCTCAGCTACATTCCCTCATATTGTAGACTGAATTGTTTCTACACACACACACACACACACACAAACTCACAAAGAGCAGCTTATTAAGAACCTTGTTATTTCACTCAATTTCAGCTCATCAGAAATAATTCAATAAGGGTGCCCTCTTCCCCATGCCAATGCAAAACCTCTCTAGCACAGGCACAAAGATAGGCAATGGTGTCTTAGTTTATACAGCCTGGGGTACCTTCTCAGACTCAGCACTCATTACACTTTATCGTATTTACTCGTTTGATGTCAGTCCTATCTAAGTGTGGCTTATCCTCCCTCTTCTACATGGCAGATTAATGACTGGCATGGAGCACTCCTTGAACAATATTTCATTTGTTCATTAAATTTGGCCAAAAATCAAGAAAAGGTCTGTGATGAGCTAGACACTATATAAAACCCACAGCGTATAACAACAACAACAACAACAAAAAAAAAAAACAGGCCGAGCTGTGACCTCACAGAGCTTGAAGTACTGGAGGAGCTTTGGATTAGTACACACTTGTGGAAACTGTAAGAAATGAACAGGTATTGTGAGAGGCTAGGAGGAGGAAGACGGCTAAATTCAGCTCTGAGTCAGGAAGCTTCTCTGAAGAGATGGCATTCAGATATCTCTGGAGTGTAATTTTGTTTCTTTACCATTCATTGTTAGATTTATAGGCACATCCTAATTACTACAAATGAGGGAAATCATGCAACCTATGTTTCTTTGGTTCTGGCTTACTTCACTTAATTTTTCCAGTCCTTCCATTTCCTTATGAATGGTACAATATCATTCTTTCTGAGGGAAATATAGAATCCCATTGTGTATACATACCACATTTTCTTGATACATTCATCTACTGAAGTGCATCTGTGTTGATTCCATATCTTCACTATTGTAAACAATGCTGCAATGAATAGAGTTGTGCTGGTAGCTTTAGTGTGGCCTGGTTTATGGTCAGTTGGATATATGCCCAGGAGTGGAATGTCTGGGTCATAAGGAAGCTCTGTTTAATCTTTTTCTGTTCTATTTTTTCTTTATTGAGATTAAGTGATTATATAAATTTCACAGTATTGTAGGATAGTGATACTTAGCTAAAGTCGCAAACACATTTTAACTTTCTCCAGGTTATGTTTAGTGTTTTGAAGACCCTCCATACTGCTTTCCCAAGTGGTTGAACAATTTTACATTCCTACTCACAATGGGACATGACATGATAAATTAAACAGGACTCTTAAACATTTACACAATGAGACCAAAGGAGGATGTTCTTAAGAGAGGATCACAAAGTCTCAATAACTAAGTACATATGATCATATAAAATGATGTTTATCAAAATGAACTCCAAGACATGGAAATAGGAGGTTTTTTTAATTGTGTGCTGCTTTTTGTTTAATTTTTTGTTTGTTTTTCCTTTTTGTCACTGTTTTTGATTTCTGTACATTTTGTCTTGTCTGTAGTCTATCTGTTTGGGGCAGGTAAGGCAAAGCACAGAAATGGTAGGGCAAAGGGTGAACTAATTCAGCAGTGATACTAGATACTATATTGAAAAATAACTGCACAGCTTGTGGGGGAAGGGACTCAGGAGGGAAAAAACTGAAAATGAGGGAAGAGATGACACCATTCAAAAAGAATTGTACCCATTACTTAATATCTAAGTGTAACTCCACTGTACACAACCTTTACAATAAAAATAAATAAAAAAAGATGTTCCTGGAAGAGAAGGAAATCATGCTATGATGCAGAGGAAGGAAGACTGCTTCTGGTTGCCCAGAGATTTTATTGTGACAGAAGTTGGAGTATTTGGGAAACCTGATATGTTGCTTTTCTAGGGCTACCATGGCAAAGTTCCCCAGACCAGGTGATTCAGACAACAACAAACTTATTTTCTCACAATTCCAGAAGTCTCACATTAAGGTGTCAATGGGGTTTTGTTGTTCTTAGGCCTCTCTCCTCAGCTTTCTGATGGCCATTTACTCACTGTACTTGAATTAGCCTTTCCTCTTCATCCATTTCTTTCTTCTTACAAAGGTATACATCATATCAGATTGAGGCCCATCTGAATGACCTCCTTTTACTTAAGTTCTTAAGTCCTTGAAGACTCTATCTCCAAATATAGCTGCATTCTTAGGTTATAGAAGTATGGGGTTTTGTGTGTGTGTGTGTCTGTGTGTCTGTGTGTCTGTGTGTGTGTGTGTGTGTGTGTCTGTGTCTGTGTCTGTGTGTGTCTGTGTCTGTGTGTGTGTGCATCTGTGTCTGTGTGTGTTTGTGTATCTGTGTGTGTGTGTGTGTGTGTATTTAGGGTTTTTTTTTAATTCCTGTAAAGGTGATACAGAGGAGTTACAGAAGAATATGTAACATTTCACTAACGTATCATTCTTGCAAAGGGTCCACACTAATCTTCTCCTTATCACTCCAATTTTAGTATATGCACTGCCAAAGTGAACACAAGGTATAGTTTTAACATAGGAATTCTGGAAGGATATGATTTAGTTCAATAACACTCCAAGAGGACCAGGGGGGTTGAATCCTCTCATCTCAATGTATGAAAGCCATTGGTGGGTAATAAACCAGTCATCATGCTTTCAGATTTGCTTTCAGAGCAATGTTTTGAGGGAAGTATGGAGAAGAGATTAAGATTCCAAAAGTAGATGTGGAGAGAGAGGCCAGTTAGGAATGAGAGACTGGCCAGCCAAGAAAGATGGAAGTGATGTCAGAGAGGAGGAAAGAGCCATAAGATGGCGACTGGGAGACAGATTGCCATCTCTGTAACATCAGAAAGTAAATGAATGAATATATGAGTTGCTGAAATCTACTGAATGAGTGAACCTGGCTGATGGTCATGGTGACAAGTCTGGATTTTCCCTAATGGTGATAAAATTAGGGCTGTCATCAACCTATGTCTCTACATCGCAGGAGAATTCCCTGGGTAGTAGGCATATTTGTGTTGGGGGAATCCTCTTTATGAAAAGAGAAAAATCCTCAGTACTTCCCTCTCAACTGCCACATAAGACTTTTTGCATGTGCTTTGAGGGAGCAGAATGTAAGAAAAGCACTTGTATCCCCCTTGCTCTAGCTTCCCGAAGTTGCCATTCCTGATGTTTCTAACCATCAGCCTTCTGCCTTCCAATAAAGCTCTCTGCTTTGTTGCTGTTGTTGTTGTGCAACATTTACTTCTCCATTAAAGCTGAGAGTAACATCCATCCTCTGAGTATTCCTGATGACCCAGGTTAAGCTAAAATGCCATTCTTCTCTGATCAAGTTCTCAGGAGGCTTTGTCCTAGCCTTGAGGTACAAATATACCACAGTGTAGGGTACAGTAGCTCTCTCTCATTCATGGAAATATTACAACACTGGATGCCTGAAGGTGCAGAACCATATTGTACGTCCATATGTATATCTACATACAGAACTATTTTCCTAACCTGGTGCTGGTGGCTCACACCTGTAATTCTAGCCACTCAAGAAGTTGATATCTAAGGATCAGAGTTCAAAACCAGCTCGTGGAAAGAAAGCCCATGAGACTCTCCAATTAACCACCAGAAAACAGGAAATGGTGCTGTGGCTCAAAGTGGTAGAGCGCTATCCTTGAACAAAAAGAGCTCAGGACAGCTCTTAAGCCTCAAGTTCAAGCCCCGTGAAAAGGAAAAGTGGGGGGAAGGGAATATTTTTCCTGTTGGGTGCAGGCAGAAATAAGAGACAACAAATAATAAAATAGAACAATTATAATGATACGCTGTAATAAAAATTAACTGAATGTGCATTTTCTCCCTGTTCTTTCTCTTTCTCTCTCCTCCCCTCTCTTTCCCTCTTTCTCTTCCTCCTCTGTCTTCTCCATCCCTCCAATTACCATATTACAATGTGCTCACCCTTGTTCTTACAATGTGAGACAATACAATGTCACAGGATAAGATGAAGTGCAGCATTGTGATGTAGAACTTGATTGATATATAGGGATTACTTTAATACAGCACCACAGACAAGCACTCAGACAAGCACTAAGTGATGATTGGGTAATATATACAAGCACGGATATGTGAACAAGGGGGATGATTGACATCCACGGCAAAATAAAACGGGACAAAAAGGGACATCACACGATCTTACCACACAGATGGGGCACAATTTAAAAATCACAAACCGTGGGATTTTCCACTTCATATTTTCTAACCATAGTTAATCATGGGAAAGTAAAACCTTGAAAAGTAAATCACAGATTGTGAGGGATGACTATCTATGTTGAATGACTCATATCTCTTTCAATCAGTTTTGACCTCAAGTGATTCTGATAGTTACTCTGTATTCATAATGATACCTAGAATACAGGAGACTTTCAATGTATGTTTGCTGAGTGACATATTCTCAATGAAAGGGTCCCAAAGTTTAGGGCTCTTCTTGTATATCTAGGATGATCAGATCGTGCTTCATATATTCATTTCCTGGGTAGCACTGGACAGCACAATGGTGCAGTCCCCTTCCTCAGAAGGTCAAATAGAGCTTGGGCCACCAGAGCTTGAAGACCCTGCTCTAACCAGCTCTGATTTACATGTTGTTTGGGGCCTCAAATCAAAGACAATCCAATGACATCTGATCTCAAGAGATCTGAAAATCTCTCACAAACCAAACAGAGCCTCAAACCAGCATAGTCAGAGTAACCGTTCATCATCTTAACGCAACAGTGAGCACACATTAAGCTGGTTTGCTAAGGATTCCACTTAAGTATGAAGAAAGAAAAAAAAAACACCCACATTCTAATTAGCAATTTTTAAAGTAATTTTTATACATACTTTTATGATCAAACAATGCAATATAAAACAAATATTTAAAACTTATCTTAAAACATAGCTACACTGATAAGCATAATTTAGAAATCTTTAATGAATTCACCTCAATTAGCCTTTAATTAAATAGCTCATTAAAAGCTGATTTGAATACTGCTCATGGAGAAATCCTCGTTCAACTGTTGTGACAGAACAGGAAGTTAATGAAGTTAAAATTAAGTGCAATTTTGAGGGAACAGTCTGAAAGTCATAAAGCTGTAAGAGGAAATAAAAATCTCTGAACTTTGCCTGACACCTGAGACATTTCATAACAACTAAAAGCTGGAGTATACGATAGACTAGAAGCTTTAGTGGGCCAGAGTTTGTTTCCTTCCTCATCTTCAGTTCAGGGAATCAGACATTGGAGATACCAGATAATGTTTGATGAATGAATAAATGAACAGCCAAGACAGATCTGCACACCTCTGAGTTCAAGTAAAAAGATTGCAAGAGAAACCACAATTATGAGTTGCCTATCATGAATCAAATGTTTGGAACAAATTGCTCCTTTTTATTTCTTCTAATAACCCTTCCTGCTAGTTGCTAAAATATTATTTTTAAATTAAGTATTTTTTATTGCTATTACAAAAGGTGATATGCACAGGGGTTGCCTTTTCAGGAAATGAGTACATTTCTTTTTGGACAATGTCACTCTGAAATATCATTCTTACCACACAGATGAAGAAAGAATCTGTGTGGTTAGTAAACACAAGTTGGAAATCTGAGCTGAAATTCCAATCCAAATGGAAAAGAAAAGAAACTCAAAGATGTGAAGTGCCAAGCCCGCCCCCCCCAAGACATACTTTAAAAAAAAGTATATAGTAGCAGACTAATTCTCATGTCCCCAGTCTCAAGTCATTCCAATGAATATGTCCCAGGCTGATGGCTTGTGTGGCCATAGCTCTGTTATGTCTGCAGGGCAATGCCCATCCATTGGTTATTCTAAGTCAATCTGCACAGGAGCCTCCCTCCAGAGAAATCTGAGAGGGAGTTTAGCAAGGCAGGCACTGAAGGATAGATACAGCCTTCTGAGGGAGACTTGGGCTCCTTCAGCAGCAAGAATAAGACATCTTGGTAGGAAAAAAACGGGGGAGAGAATCAAGGATAAAATTTCATCACCTCTTTGAGTGTCTGATTGGGACACCATCCAGAAAATCAATCTGACCTAAACCTTCTAGAAGGAAAAGAAAGAAAGAAAGAAAGAAAGAAAGAAAGAAAGAAAGAAAGAAAGAAAGAAAGAAAGAAAGAAAGAAAGGAAGGAAGGAAGGAAGGAAGG
>NW_012267234.1:5727698-5761767 GCF_000151885.1 Dipodomys ordii
AAAGAAAGAAAGAAAGGAAGGAAGGAAGGAAGGAAGGAAGGAAGGAAGGAAGGAAGGAAGGAAGGAAGGAAGGAAGGAAGGAAAGATTTCTAGATCTATAGGACTGAGATTCTTTACCCTAGGACTCAGAGCCTGAGCCTGGTTTTCAGGAATTCTAATGGGCAGGACCACACCATTAATGGCTACAGGCATGCAGTTTGTGGTCCACAACTTTGGGATCATGAGGACATAAAGAAGATGGACTCCAGTCCTCAGCAAAGAGATAGTGGTGGCAGGAAGGCCATCAGACTAGAGTGGATTGGTTTTGAACTGCCATCCTCAGCTCTCAGCCTCCTAAGTAGCTAGGATTGCAGGCATGAGCCACCGGCTCCTAGCTGCTATTTTAAAACACGGTCTCACTCATTTACCCAATTTTTCCTCTTGCTATAGCCTCCCAAATATGAGAATTCCAGGTGTGGGCCACCACCCTTGTAACTCCAGCACGGTTTATGTCTTCTGTGTTCTCATGGAAAAGTCCATCCCCTGTATCCATCTTAGTTAATATTTACTGAGAACCTGCTTTTGGAGTGGAGGACTCTTCCAATTTCACACATCAATTATATCAAATAAGGATGATTAGATTTCCATTTTTGTTAGAGGTTAGGGGGGCTCTGTGAATTAGAACAACTAGATGAGACTGCTGGGAAGAAGGTCAAATTAGGACTAACTCTAAATCCCATGCTGGCTGATGCACAGACCAAAAGTGTGGAGAGAAGACAGATGTCATCTCCAATCTGCAAGATCCGTTGGAAATTCAGGCTGGGTTCAGTGTTCTGCCTCTGGATTCCAGAGTTTGCCAAAATACCCACCTTCTTTCCCCTATTCCCATTGACTTCCTGTGTAGCACACCCTGGCCACCAGATAAATATCTGTTGCACCAAAGATGCACATGCAAAGGTTGGAATTTTCTTCAAGTGCTATTTTCTTTCCCATGCAAGAATTTCCTGGCCCACCATTTTTGTTGAATCTATAAAACCTACTTAATCTATTTTTAATGAATAGGTTGGGAAACATGCAATGCGCTATGGATAGGAAACATAATAATATCTCTGTCCCTGTCTATTTCTCCAGCCAGATTCTCGCTTGCCTTTCTATGTTCCAGTCTCTCCAGCTGCATGCTCAATCCTTGAGTGTTGGTCTTGGCCCTGGATTCTTTTCCTTGGTTAAACTTCCTTCTCTAGTGCTTCTCCCTTTATCTGTAACTTCCTGTTCATCCATCCCTGCTTCAAAGAGGCTTTCTCTTTCTCTGTGTGCCTACTAAATGCTCATATGTATCATCTCATGGGATTCTGGGCTAATTCCTTCTTTGCGGCATCATGATTCTATGCATATACTGAACATCTGCAGTCTCTAGTCACTAGGGAAATCTCCAAGAGAGAGGGGTGCTGTCTCTTTCTCACCATGGAATTGTTCCACCTGGTGCCTAGTAGGTGCTCAATAAATATGTATTGCTTGAACAAATACAAGAATGAATAAAATGAGTGTATGGTTGTTTAATATGTGTAGGTGAGCAATCCTAGGATTGTAAAACAAGTAAATATTTAAATGTTCACATCTGTGTAAATAGCTCACCCTTGTGTTCTATGCAGACAGCCCCAGGAGGCTCACTGAATTCCTTTCTTCACTTGCCAAGATGCTTCTCATCTATAAACTTGGCTTGTACCATATCTGCGCTACCAGGATGGATAAGGGACTTTCAGGAAAGTTGAGTCACAGACACAGATTTAACTTCCACATCATGAATATTACACAGGATGTGGCATCGTTAAAGGTAGCTGATTCTGAATGATCCATGCTGATTTCCTTGCAATGACTTCTTTGGTCCTTCATTTGGACTGCCCCATTCAGGATCTGTTTATTCAAATATTCATCCACCCGTCCACAAACCTAGTCATCCACTTGCCATTCTTGGCATCAAATCTTTGCCTAAAACTTTCCCTAGTTACCATGGGATCTTCATGGATGGGTGTTTTGTGAACTCATAGCCTCATCCTGAGGGTTCCAGATACAATTAGAAATGAAACTGGCAGCCAAAAATAAAAAATAAATGGAAGCAAAGCCTCCTTTCTTCTCATCCATTATATGTCAGGATTCTATATAACCTGACAAGAATCCTTATCTCCTATCACCTGGTCATAATAAATGTTTCCAGGTAAGACCTATTTGTGGCACCCTACATAAGTCATTTAAACTGTCTAGTCGTCCTACCTCCTATTTAAATTGAAGTCTTTAGAATCATGAAGGTTTGATTCCTGTTTGTCCAATTCATTCTCTCACGGGGTTTGCTTGCTCACCAATGACTCTACTTCTATATGAGAGACCTAGGAATCATGTTTGACTGTCACCCTCCTGACACAGCAATAGGTTGGTGATACTTTACTTCCTTGGCATTTTTCACTTCCCCTAGCATCTCTAAGGCTAATCCATCTCTCATTCAGTGCAATCCAAACTTGCCTTTCTTGAGTTGCTCCAAACTCTCCAAACTTGCTCCAAACTCTAGACAAGTTTGCTTTCATCACAAAGGGCATAAAAAGAAGCTTTTATACCAAGATTCCATGGGTTGCTGGGAGGAGGCTGACTATAAACCCTGACTTCCTGGTTTTATGTGTGGGAAAGCTACAACAAGTTCTAACTCGGAGGCTCAGAACTAGATTAATCCTACTGCAGTAAAGATTAATAGTGGAAAGGACATCGCAGAGGCACTGGACACAAAGTATATACCAAGTGTGAGGACTCAGATGCAGAGTGCTCTAAAAATCAGGTGGATCTAAAAATAGCCCTGTGGAGATGCTCTCCTTTTCTGGAAGTAGTGATTAGTTCTGGAAGAAGGGCTTGGCCAGGAAGTTTTTCGTCTGCCTGCCAAAGCTTTGTCAGCCCCCCGGAGGCCGGGGGAGTCTCCTTCACAAAGCAGATGCCTCCACAGGCGGAGCGTTTAAGTTCTGAACTCTGCTTCTCTGTTTCAAGACCTGCATCTACAATTGTCACGAACTCTGTTTTCATGTGTAAATGTACTTGACTCCGGAAGGAATTCACCAGGTGTCTTATCACCTGTCATCCCTGGATGAGATCCAAGTTTATCATTGTTTGTGTCTTCTTCAAGCTGAATGTTTCTACTAAGAAGCCCAGAAAGCCAGTGGATTCTTATACTAAACTTTGATTATTTCTTGTTCATGTCACCTGGAATTGGGTGTTAGGTCATCAAGATATGGAGTCAAAAGTCCAGATCTCTTGAGACTGGATGGCTCTGCCATCCTTTGGGTTCCGGAAGACAGGTTGGAGGCTTTGTATCTTGCCAGAAAGACTAGGGAAAAGCTTTTTGGTTGTATTAGAAGAGGTGATACTGGAAGGTCTGGGGAGGTTTGTTGTTACTGACTTTATGCCATTAGTCATAATTCAGCTCCAAGCTCCATTTACTAGCAAGAGAGTCTGAGAAACATGTTCCAACTGCATTCCCAGGACAAAAAGGAAACAGGGTTTTTATGAAGACCTAGAAGTTTCACCCATATTTTTCAGACATGTTTTGAAATGATGGGGCCCTGAGAAGGTAACCACATTTTCCATTTTGTAACTGACAGTGAGGAGCTGTGTCTGTTGGAGTCGGTGATTTGGAACTTGACGAACGAATGAATGTGTTGGTATTAAGACTTAGTGAAGAATAACTATCTATATCCCCTTTCCATTTCAGAAAGTGTAGGGTCCAGAAAACTATTATATTCAAGAAGTAGATTTCCTTCTATACACATAGGTAATTTTAGTTGTTGGGTGGAAATTTCTTTGGTTCAGGTAAGTGGTAAAATATCTGTGCTCTGTGTGTGTGTGTGTGTGTGTGTGTGTGTGTGTGTGTGTGTGTGTGTGTGTGTGTGTGTGTGTGTGTTTATGCCTATGCCCAAAAGATTTTAGAAGAATTGATATGACACAATACCAAGTAAGAACTTACCCTGAGTGTTCATGTCTTAGAAAAAAAGCTCTTATACTAGAATTATAGGGGTGAATGTATTTGCTGAGAACAACCTTTGATGGCCCAAGCTTAGCAACCGAGTTGGTGATTATTACAGTCTCTTCCATTTTAAGGGCGAGTAAATCAAGTCTGGGAAGCATTAAGTATTTTTCCCCAAGGTGATACAGACATGAAATAAGTGGTGGAGACAGAACTGAGAACTGAAAAAAATCTAACAGGAGAGCTATGATCAACAGTCACTTCTCCAAGCCTGGGAGCTGATAGGCATTACTGGGAAAATCCTGCCTTCAATATCTTGAGTAAGTCACTTGTAAACATGGTACATCATTACTGCTTAGACATTTGGGATAAAGCAAAAGAAATGAACATTTATAGTCCCCTTCCCCAATAAAACCTTGATTAAAATGTTATCAATAATGCAAACAAAGGATAGTACTCTATATGTCACACCTTCAGACATATTCTTGGTTAAATAGATATCGTTGCCTTGTTCTCCTCTATGCTAGGAACTTCCCCAAGATCTTCTCTATTCTTAGATTTGGTAAAGCCAAACTAACCTAGGGAGAAGTCTACTACTCCACATCCTAGACACTTCAGAGAGGGTGATGTGGCCACTAATGATGTCCTAGTGTTTTTGCAGTTCTCTTAGAAACTGGTCACTGAGAATGGGATGTTCTGAGATCTCTGTGTCCAACACATGTGCATTGCCTCCTACATCTACACCCCATCCCATCTCCCCTTCCTATCCTGCCACAAGACCATAGACACAATTGAAAACTGAGTACTGGTAGCTCATACCTGTAATCCTAGCTACACAGAAGGCTGAGATTTAAGGATCATGGTTCAAAGCCAGTCTGGGGAGAAAAGTCTGTGAATCTGTCATTGCCAATTAATCAACAAAAAGCTGGAAGTAGAAGTGTGGCTCATGTGGTAGAGAACCAAGGGAGAGCAAGGCCCTGAGTTCAAGTACCAATAGTGATACAAAAAAAAGAAAGGAAGAAAGAAGAAAGAGAGAGAAGAAAGGATAGAAGAGAGAAAAAGAGAATCAAGTATTTTAGAGCATTAGAGTTTAATAAATATAACCATTAATTCTCTAAAAATGAATCTGTATGTTATATGCACAAATGGCATTTAAAGGTGAAGGCAGAAATCTTTATTTTCTGGTGTATTTCTCATGTAGAGTCTGGAAAATGGGCTATGGGAACACAGTCCTGGAATACTGGTATTATAGTTGTTCCTCTTTAGAAAAGGAGAGATGAGGATGTGTTCATATCCTTCCTGAGGAGAAACATGAAGATCTGAGGATCAAGGTTTAAAGCCAGCCCGGGCAGGAAAGTCTGTGAAACTCTTATCTCCAATAAATGACCAGAAAACCAGAAGTGGCACTGTAGCTCAAGTGGTAGAGTGCTAGCCTTGAGCTGAAGAGCTAAAGGACAGCACTCAGGGCCAGAGTTCAAGCCCCAGGACCGACAAAAAAAATCACATGCACACATACACACACACACACACACACACACACACACACACACACACACATACATTAGCATATTCCAGGACCCACTCTATCATGCTTTTCTATTACAAGGGTGTCGGGATGATCAGGATGACTGTCACCTATCAGCTTCCTCCAGTCACAAGATCAACCACAACAAGACTATTTTCTCCCACTGAAATGGGCAGTGTAAAGCAGGGTGCTGGGTTTAGTCATATAGTCATCTATTGGTCACATTTGAGATGATAATCATGATTGCCAAGTGTTCTACTTTTCTAATGTACAAAGAAAAAAGAAAGTAAAAGAGAAGGAAAGGAAATAAAAAATGGGAAAGGAAGGGAAACGGGGAAGAGGAAAGCAGAAGAGAGGAGAGAAAAAAGGAGAGGGAAGGAGAAAAGTGAGGAGAGGGAAAGCAAAGAGAGAGAAAAAATGGAGAGAGAGGGGAAAGGAGAGGAGAAAAGAAAAAGGAAGGGAAGATTTCATTTGGGTCCTTGAGATATTTCCATAGGTTATTAAAGAAAAAGACGAATTTGACCAATTTACCAACAAAATAAAATGTCAATTGTTAACCTAGCATGCATTCTCTATAACCTCCATGTATATAAAAAGGTGCCTTTGTCCATTGTAGCATTCCTTGCAATTACACCCTTAAGCCTTAGGCTGATGTGTTTTTTTTTACCCAGAAATTGATTTAAATTGGCTAAGAAACCAGCATCCTGGGACACAAGGTAAGCATTAAAATGAGCTTTGCTTCTTGGCCACATTGCATGTATATAAATTACCTGGAATGTGAAGTTTTATTATTAATCATTCATGCCAATAAATGTCTCATTAAATCTAACTTTCACTTATGAAGTGCGCAGTTGTCATTATACAAATATTATTTAATTACATAATAGCTGAACTATTAAGAAATCTGTATTTAACTGATATTCAAACCATATTCATACAGAGCTTTAGCCCAGGGACTATTTGAGAATTCCATAATCTTTTGATTAAAGGCGATAGTACTTTAGTGATTGTATTTGGATAAGCCGTGTTGTCTTTATAATAAGGTATGTTGATATTAAAAAATGATTAATCCTTTTGAAGGGAAGAGCGGCTTCATAGTCGCCCACCTTTCATCTCCGGATTATGAATTATATATTATTCTTTCACTTCTATATCCTCAATGCTTTTCTCACTTTGTAGGCTATTATACACTGACCCATTCATATAGCTCATGAGATTTCTCAATTTTTTATGAACATTCGTAAATATGGAGGAAATGAGTGCAAAATTTATAACCAGCTGGACCACAGTCTTTTTTGTTAGGAGGAGGAGGTGCCACATGGCTTGAGTTTAAAGACATATTATTTTAGGCTTGTAAGGAAAGTAAGGTATGCATAAATCTAGTTTTCCCCTTTGGTCCACTCTGCGATGAAGACCCATGTAAGTCAAGGATTTGGAAAGATAACTGAATGCTATGGGATCTAGATTCTAAGAGACAGAAGGGGACTTGGAGTCAGGAATATAATATGATAAACGTTGGTCACAAAACTGAAGACAGGACTAGGCTGGCTCAAGTTCAAGGAACTAACTGACAGGGGATGTCTATGTTCAAAGAGACATGATAGACTCAAACATTTGGTTTCATCACAATGTTCTATTTTAGGATTATTCACGTCATGATGTAATTCAAGGAATGGCTTCACTTGAGATATGGCTAGTGCCATAGTGACCTGAAGCCTAAACCAGGGAGGAGATGGAGTGAGAGTATGATATTCAAGAAACACTCTGGGCTGGGAAGGTGGCTCAGTGGTAGAGTGCTTGCTTTGTGTGCATAAGGCCCTGGTTCGATTCCTCAGCACCACATAAGAGAAAAAGCCGAAAGTGGTGCTGTGGCTCAAGTGGTAGAGCACTAGCCTTGAGCTAAAGAGCTGAGGGACAGCGCCCAGGCCCAGAGTTCAGGCCTCATGACCGCCAAAAAAAAAAAACAGTCTATGAGAGAATATAAGGAATATAAAGAATATAAGGAAGACTATGAGAGAATAAAGGAAGTTAGGCTCATTCATGGTTACAACCATACTACCCAGCAAAGGGCCCAGAACATTCGATTTCTAGAATTATTTGCCCAAGTGTGGCTGGATAGAGGATGCAGTTAGTACCATGCTGAGTGGTATGGAATTGGCTACATGGTCAGGGACATGAGGCAGATCTCACAGAAGATGTAAGCTGCACATTGTCCAGAACAAAGGCAGCATCCTAGATTACAGGTAGGTACACAATGACTAACGCTCACTCGAACAGCAACAAGTACCAATGCTGGGTGGAGTCCATGTCAATCCTTTCCACTTCTTTATTCACAAACATGTATCTATTGGACACTACCTTTGATACGGAAATCGTGTAAAGTGCTGGGATCTACAAATAAAATGGCGTGGCATGGGATTGAAAGAGGAAAAGTCATTCTGGTGCCAATTCCACTTGAGTTCACCCAGGCTCTGTAGGTGATATAGGCAGAGCCTCAGCAGGACTGACTCCCAGATAGTGGTCTAGATGTCAGGGCTTTGAGAAAATCCTATCACTTCTGCTGCTTTCTGACAGCCACCAGTCCTCTTGAACAGCAGGGGCTTAACTATTCTAGAAACTCCAAATGATATTAGTCGTTCAGTACATCTGAGTTGGCCCCAATCTTATGCCAATAGCTTTTTAAATACTGGCTTGTTTAATCTCACAATAAAACAGAGAAATTGGCACTAGTATTTCCATTTCATAGACGAGGTAAGAATTCAGACATTAAGTCCGAATCACCCACTCAAGATAATATTTTGGAGGTCTTGAGCTTGAATTCAGAATCTCTCTCTAGTATCAATACTTTGACCATTCACCATAGGTGCAGATAGGACTTCAGATGAGACGAAGATCAGCAGGAAGTATGTGGGAAAGACTGGGAGTGTCTCATGTATTAGATTGAGTCAAGACTTCATGTGGAGAAGACAGGCCACTCTAGTCTGGAGCCCCAGTCATATATAAAGTGTGAATGCACAAACTCATTCATTCAAGAAATACTAATGTAATACCTGCAAACCAGAGAAAGCCACTATTTTACTCAAGGCCAGACATAATGTAGTACAAGAGTGATGAGGCCTTCTTTGGGTAGCATTCTTAGGACAGGAAGAGATGAGTCAATCAGATTTTAAGAGGGCCCAGCAGGACACGTGCAGTACTCTGTATAGACCCAGAAGTTACTCTAAATCCAGGATAGGAGTCCAGGCAAAGGAAATGTTGTAGTAGAAAGCATAAGAGAGAGGGGATTGCATTGAAATAATCAAAATGAGTGTTAATCGAGATGCTCTAGAAAGTTGGAGAAAAGCAGCGGGGGTGACAGTTGCAGGGTTGCAATTTAATCCTTTAAGAAAGCAGCCAAGTCCTTTCATTTCCTAACAAACTGGCAGTGTCATTCTTTCTGATGGAGGCATAGAATTCATAAATATATATATGCAAATATATCACATTTTCATGATCCATTCATCTACTGAGGGGCACCTGGGTTGGTTCCATATCTTAGCTATGGTGAATACTGCTGTGGTAAACATAGCTGTGCTGGTAGCTTTAGTATAGCTTTGTTTGTGATCTTTTGGGTAAATGCCCAAAAGTGGGATTGCTGGGTCATGGGGGAGCTCTATTACATATGACAATATAAGATTAGGACACAAGAGGATTTAGCATTCTTGCTGTTGTTTTTTAATGTACTATGTGATTTTGGGGGGTTTCTTTTGTATATTCTTCCCCCATGGTAAAACCTCTGTTTTCATTGTATTTGATTTCAGTGCTCTGCATCTTGTATATACATTTTTCTAATTCAGAAATAACAAATGCTGAAATTAGGATACAGACTGACCCATTGTAACAATGAGATGTACAAGACACTATGTTGAAAATAGCTTTACAACTTCCAGTGGGGGCAGGGAGGAGTTGGGGAGGTAGGTAGGGAAGGGATGGTAGGGAAAAACAAAGGAGGAGGTAACAATGCTGGATAGGAAATGTAGTCATTACCTTACTCATATAACTTAGTCATTACCTTACTCATGTACAGTATCTTTACAATAATATATACATATATGAAAGCAACCATGGAACCAGATCTGGGGAGCAGAAAGACTAAGGCCACATCAGAGTCTCAGTCTCTGCTATATCTATTTTTGTTTTCTTTCCTTTTTCTGTGCTCAGAATGGAAGCAATAAGATCTCTCAGAGAATAGAGTCTTAGTCACTGTCTCTGAGGACTAGATTATTGATCATGTTTGATTCCTTAAACCCAACCCAACTTTTCCCCTCTATCAGCAATTTAGTGGGTTTAACTAGATTATGTTTCTGTTCCAATCTGCTTTGTGAAGCGCTTATGAAAAAGCTTTATAAATCTTTCTAATAATGAATTATGAGCCACAAAAAAGGCTGCAACATCTCCAATGCCCCCCCAGCCCCTCTCACCCCCCCCCCGCCTTGCTCCTCCAAGGGAAAAGCTGAACCTGATTCATAGATTCTGCTCAGCATGGCCTTGTTTTCTTTCAAAGACAAGAGAACATCACAACCTTGAGCTATCTGGTGGAAATAAAAGATTGATGCAAACTTTACTATGTAAAATTCGGAGTCTTTTCATCCAAACGAGAAGACAATTGAATATTACAGAAACACGTGGCATACTTGAAGAGAAGTTATTTTATTCAACTAAGAACCTTCACCCGAGAGAAACCCCTTTATGTGAAAATAAATAAATTAAGATGCGTGTTCTTGAGAAACAGATTTCTCTGGAAATTTTTAATGTAAGCATTGTGCAACTGAAAAAATTAACTATCACATTTGAAAAGTGCAAAACAGACAACTCCCAGCTACGACCAGGTTGGAACACGTATGATCAAAGAAACATAAATGGACAAATTCAACCACAGGAAAGAACTCTGGAGTTTCCCTTGGCACCTACAACACCCACCAGCTTCTCTTCCCTCCTAGGCCATGAGGAAATGTGTACAACCTAGCCTGACAGCCACAGGAAGACGTGCCATTGGCTGAGTCCCTGGCTGAGGAGGGACAGAAGGACTTGGAAACAGCTGTGGTGGGGGATTGTCCTGTAATCACTTTTGGGAGTTTATATCTAACTGCCATGCTCATGAGGAAGGACCAGGTCTTCTTAATGCATTATGGGAAGAAGAGGAGTACCAACTCCTTTGGGGGATAACATTTATTTACATCAGTACTCATCTAACTCCAGTCCAGGCTGGACCACCAGCATGTGCTATCAGACCTGGTAACATGGATACTGACAAAGCAGAGGGTCACTTCAGAGCAGCTCATGACTGAAGACCTAATCAAACTCTATCTCAGACACAAACTAACAAGAAGAACAAATGTCCACCTATAAGATTAGGAAGCTACAAACAAGCCAGGCCTTTTTTCTTTTGGTTGGTAGTTAATTGAAGATAAGAATGTCACAAACTTTCCTGCCCAGGCTGGCTTCAAACCTTTATCCTCAGATCTCAGTAGCTAAGATTACAGATGTGAGCCACTGACACCTAGCTTCTATTTTTATTTTTATGTATTTATTTGCTTGTTTTGCAGTACTAGGGATTGAACTCAGGTACTCATACTTTCTAGACAATCATTTTACCTTGAGATAGGTCCCCGCTCTACACTCTACTCTTCATAGGATGAAGAAATAACAGTAGTATTAGAATAACATCATAATCATTAGCATCATCTATCATTTCCTTTGGTATCAGGAACTCTGCTAGGCATTTCAGATGTATTGTTTCCAAGTTCAGTCTCTAAAACAATACTGTAAGAAGGGTATTTTTGTCTTCATATCGCAAAGTTAGAAAATGGGGCATAGTTAGTAAGTTTAAAGTCATGTGATTGCTAAGTACAAGACACAGGGGTTCCAAGTTGCTTAATTTAGGGGTTCATGGACACTGTCAAAAATTTGAACTCTTTCCAACTTTTCAGTCCACCTTAAATCTACCATCAGTGAGCCAAGGTGTGCCAAATCATCTGACACAATCCCAGGCATTAAAAGCAGGTAACAGATGTGGAAAAGGAGATTTTACTCTTCTGCAGGCCTCTGATTTATCAAGCATAAGAAAGTCTGTTAGTCCCATCAGCCTCCATTTCTTGCTGGATGGAAGTAGATGCCACACAAATGTGTCCCAGTGAGGATATATTTTAGCAGCTCTGCAGCTGACTCTCCTGCACGATCTGGTAGACCACACTGATCAAAAAGTGGGCCTGGCTGGCCAGTCTCTCACAGTCTGGCACAGATAAAAGAAATGGAGCCCAGCATGCTGCAGAAACTTGCACATTGGGTAAGAGTTGTGCGTTCCTGGTTGGACAGTCTTTTGGGGGAAGATCTGGACTCACTTGCCAACCTTCTAGTTCTGTATTTCTTGGTAACAGGAATTCCCATGGCATTGTGACCACTGTCGGGAAGACAATGGATTTTTTTTTAAATCAAAGTAAAGTTCCCTGGGCAGAAAAATGCCTGAATCTCCATATGGCTCTGCTTTAAAACTCTTCCAAAAACACTTATCAAAGACGAGTGTGAAAAAATATATGTAGATTGTTTTTCTGGACCAAAGTAGCCAAGTACTGTCTCTCCTTTTCTTTTTCCTGTCCTCTTTTCCTTTCTTCCTTTGACATCTTCTCTCCCTTTCTTCCTCCTCCTCCTATTCTTGTTCTCTTTTTGTTTATATTGATGTTGTTCTTCCTCTTCTTTTCTCATTTTCTTTTTCCTACTTGTTCTTATTTCCTTCTGCTTCTCTGTCTCCTTCTCCTCTGGCTTCTCTCCTCTCTCTGTCTCTGTCTGTTTCTCTGTCTCTCTCTGTCTCTGTCTGTCTGTCTGTCTGTCTCTCTCTCTCTCTCTCTCTCCCCCTCATTCTCCATTTTATACTGATGAACTGGGCCATGTTGATGCTTTTGTTCAGCATGTATGTGATACATTGCTCCATCTCCTTCTCCACTGAATGGTGGAGATTTATCACTCCTGCCAGGCTCTCACCGCCAGGAAGGGCCTGTCTTGTTTGAGGCAACTTCTCCGGAGTAAACACAATTCATGGTACATCCATGACACTCAACATGAAGTTAGCTATCAACTGCTGGACTGTCTATGGTACAATCTCCACGGGAGAAGGCCACTTGCTGGGCTGAGGAAGTTGAAGCTGTGTTAAAGTTGAAGTACATAGAATATCGGTTATCACAGGAAACTCTTGAAAGTGGGATTATATAAAGAGGAAATAGAACGTGGATGCGTTAGGAGGGGAGAATGAAGCACAGCTGTCTCTCTCTCTCTCTCTCTCTCTCTCTCTTTCTCTGACTGTCAAATATATATTACAATCAGCTGAAGACTTGTGAAGAACAGATGGGACTCTTTCTCCCCTTACTTTTGACTCAACCAGCTCAAGATGCGGCCTGATAATCTGCATTTCCCCAGGTGATGTAGATACTGCTATTTGGTCACTTTGAGAACCATTGCTCCATAGTGCCCCGTCAGGAGACCATCCTCAGGAATTCCTAGTCTCCTTAGAAATTGGAAGGCCTTCCTCAGCTCATCTCTCTCCAAAAGGAGGTAGGCAGTAGCTTCCAAACCTCTGGGTAGATAGCAAGTCCAGCAGCAAGCAGCAATCAGAGTCAACCTTTCCTCATGAATGAAACTCACAAGAACTGTGACCAAGAGACTGGAGAAATCTGGAAAGCACCGCTCTTCTGTTGAGGAGTCAGTGTTGCAACTGACCCAGATGGGGGCCCCAGAGAAGCCTCAGCACTGGAATGAATGGGATTCCTTTACTTTGGATTCCAGGACTTTCAGGTCAGCTCACTTAATTGCACAGCCATTTAATACAGAGTCCTGTCAGTGTGAGCATTTCCCACATAGCTCCCTCTCCCTCGTGGACTCAGGGGCACACTCACTGTGGGGCCACTTCCGCTCTCCTGGGTCCTCCGAGTCTTCATGTGAGGTCTCTTTGACCAGGTCAGGAATTTCCTCTGTGTGCAACAATGGGGTATGTGTCAATAAAAATAATTTGGCAGGCACTATCACACTGTATTTGAGCCCAAAATAGATTCTCCCAAAACCTAAGAGGCCAAAAAACATTCAGGGTAACAACTCTCTCTCTCTCTCTCTCTCTCTCTCTCTCTCTGCAGCAATACCTGGAATCACTGCTTCATTATTTTAGAAGCAGCCATGGAGAGGTTTTAAGGACTAAGGGAATGTGAAGTTTTGGCAGCTGCCAATCAGAAGAAGATGTTAGCCTCAAGCTGAGTGTGCATCAGGTCCATCACTTAAAGAGTTCCATGACCTTGAGCACAATCATTCTCCTCTCTGGATTCTGGGTTCCTTATCAGGAAGCTGGGAGTGGGGAAGTTGTCTTCTATTGGTCAGGAACAATGTGACAATTCATTGGGAGAGCAGTTGATATTCCTTCCTTCAGAGAAAAGAAACCGAGGTTATCTCTAAGATAGGGAGGTGAAGAAGGGACTTGGATGCCAGGGGTGAGTGAGGTTTGGGGGTCAAATCAAAAGGAATGGGTATCAAACTCAGAAAGATGACTGAAGTAAGAGAGAGACAGAGAGAGTAAGAGAAAGAGAGAGAGAGAGAGAATATACAGTTTGGGGTTGAATATCCAGAGTTTTCTGTGGTTCATTGACCATCTCCAGAAGATTAGGACATCAGAGTTCTATTTTAGAAAATGGAAAGAATTTAGAATAACCTGGAAGGCAAGTTCAGAGAAAAAGATTTGACAAAACTGCCAGAAACAGAGGGAATGGGGATGGAAACTAGGGACACGTAAAGTATTTTGAAAGGCTAAAAAACACTGGCCAATCGCCAGTTAGAGATTATTTGTAATTAGCAAATGCAAATGAAAGTCTTCTCTTCCCAGTGGATGCTTCTTCTTGGCCAGCCTGCTCCCCTTAGCCAAACTCAAGCTTTCAATCATCAGCTTTGGTCACACCTCAGGCCATGGCCTTAATGTGTTCCCTTTGGTCCATTCTCTCCTTCCAGGCCTGTGGCTGACATTCACCCTGCCTCTCCCAGCCAAGGAACAAGGACACCCAGATGGAAGGAAACCACAGCATTTTCTGTTTTCTTCTGCAAGAGAAAGCAAGGTTATTTTTGGCCCTTTTCAGTACAAATCAGATTTATTTTTTTTTCTTTCTGAAAGCCCTGTGTCTGGCAGGCTTCAAGCAGGGGAGTGAAAATTAGAGCTCGCATTTTGAATACCTTTGCATTTTCTGCTCGGTGTCGATTTTGTTTGTCTTCCTCCTGCCTGGCTGTCTGCCGTGTCTCTGGATTGTTGACTTCTCTCAAATGTTGTCATCAAGCCAAAGAAAGTAAAACCAAGCCTCTGTGTTCAAAGATGGGTCAAGTCTGTCAGCGAGAAGGAAACTAACCCTTCTCTCATCTGGGTCTGGCTGTGTACACGATGCTCTCCAAGTCCCACTTCTAGTTCTTAGGGTAACTCTAGGGGTTGAACTATTTGCCTGATCAAAAGATGCTGAGCTTTCCAGGGACTCACCCAGTCTGTGTGACCAAACCATCATTGGGGCCAGGCTTTCAGACTTCTTCAAGACAAGAAGGATAACTGCTTCGTCTCTGGTATCCTCAGTCTCTGGTACAAGGGCTCAAACCTGTGAATATTACCTGAACACCTCCAGACACTCATAGGCATATGCATGTACACTTGTACACATGAATGCATGGCTGACTATTATTTTATTTTTGTAAGCTATCTGTGACTCCACATCCAGGTTTTCATGACTATGAAGGAGACAGTGCCAGGCAGTGTGTCCAATGGCCCCTGGTCCAAGGGCTGATCGGGAAGAGAGATCTTCAAAAGCACAGAGCCATTCCCTATCTGCCTGGCTGGCCTTATATTGCAGAGACCATGACTCCTCCTGGAATGAGACTCTGTCATTGAATATCAACTGATTAACTGACATAACATAATCTCTGGTCCTTCTGCAAATATACCCAGTGGGACAACTGCAGAATAGCACCAAACTTTCCCCCTAGTTGCTCATGACCACTGCTAATCCAGTTGGCACTAACAATTCCGTGACAAGAAATCCAGGAATCTCACTCTTCAGATGACAGCCAGGTGGGTACCTGACTAATGGCAGTCAGTTGGGAGAATCTTTTTATGTCAATCATGGGAAAATTCTTCTTTGTGATCAGTTTAGGATTCCTGAGAGAAGCAAACTCTCCTGGGGTTGAGAATGCTCGCAATAAGAAGGTGTGTGTGTGTGTGTGTGTGTGTGTGTGTGTGTGTGTGCAGTAAGACTGAAGGAGAATATTCTTATATGATCCTGTAATGTAAGATTTATCAAAAGGAACTCCAAGAAATGGAAATGAGTGGGTTTTTTTTCTTTCTTTGTTGTGGCTTTTGTTTTCTGTACTGTTTATTTGTGAATTTATCTATTTGGGGAGGGTAAGCGGGGAGGGCAAAAAAACGGTGGGACAAAGGGTGAACAAATGCAGCTCAAGGATACTCATTGGACACTGCTGAAAAATGAAATACACAACTTGTAGGTGGAGATGGGAGGGAAAACTGGGTGAGAGCAAGGGAAGGCGTGGCACTATGCAAAAAGAAATGTATATTTCCTATAATTCTAATCGCTCTGTACAACACATTTGCAATAACAGTAATGTATATATATATATATATATGTACATATAAAGAAGGTGTGTGAATGAATATATGTGTGTATGTGTGTGTGTATGTGTGTGTGTGGTGTACCTGTCTGCTTGTGTGCATGCTCTGATGAGGATACAGGTAAGAGCTCTTGGTTCACTGAAGCAAAGGATGATTTCTCTTAGCATTATCTTTCTCAGTTTTCTCTAACAAACATTGTTTCTTTGGTTTGCTTATAAATTAGATCAAGGAAAACATTTTTCAAAAAGAGGCAATTCCTTTACTAAATAATTTTGGAAAATCTTTGAATAAACAAAATTAAGCATATTTTTTGATTTACAGACTTTCTTAGGGTCTTGGAAAGGCTAAAATGTGAAATGATTGTGCAAGATCAACATGGTGTCCTATGATTAACACACTCTTCAGACGTGCAATGTCCCTACCCCACACTCCTAGGAAATTAAATGCCCATATTTTGGGGAAGAAGATTTCCCATTGAGAGGAAGGAAATGGACCCTGACTTTCATGCAAAAATTCAGAGTGAAGAATTTACCATTCAGTATAAATTCTTTCTTCTTTCATACATATACTTTCCTTGCTTGCTAACTGCAACTCATAAGGATTCTTCCATGACAAGCTTGCATTGCCTTCATGTGCTCTGTACAAGTCTCTGCTACACCTTGTATCAGCTCCCTGGGAGATATCAAGACTGTCACATCACCAGAAGGAGGGCACGTCAGGCTCTGAGGAACACACAGAGACTTTCAAACTCTGTGTAAAAGTTGTATATGAAACAAAAATTTTGTGTTTGGACATGGGTCTAAAGATATCTCATTAGACTGGGCACTGTGGCTCATGCCTGTAATCCTAGCTACTCAGGAGACTAAGATCTGAGGATCACAGTTCAAAGCCAGCCTGGGAAGGAAAGTCTGTGAGACTCTTATCTCCAATTAGTCGTCATAAAACAAGAAGTGACATTGTGGCTCAAAATGGTAACATGCTAGCCTTCAGTGAAAAGACTCAAGGACAGCACCTAGACCCTGAGTTCAAGCCCCACAACTGACCAAAAAAAAAAAAAAAAGACATCTATTCCAGAATCCAAAATCTACATCACTTCTGGTTCCAAGCATTTCATTAAAGTTGACTAGTTAGTATCAGTTAACTCCAGTCCACAGTTAAAAAGCAGAAGTGCAGGTCTGGGAAGGTGGCTCAGTGGTAGAGTGCTTGCCTTGCATGCATGAGGCCCTGGGTTCAATTCCTCAGCACCACATAAGCAGAAAAAGCCAGAAGCGGTGCCATGGCTCAAGTGGTAGGGCACTAGCCTTGAGCTGAAGAGTTGAGGGATAGTGTTCAGGCCCAGAGTTCAAGCCCCATGACCCACAGAAAAAAAAAAAGAAGTGCAGCCAGGGATCCATAGCTCACACCTATAATCCTAACTACTCAGGAGACTGAGATCTGAGGATTACAGCCCGGGCACAAAGTGTCTCAAGGAGAGCACCCAGGCCTGGCAAAAAGAAAGGGGGGGGGAGAGAGAGGAAGGAGAAAGAAAGAAAGAAAGAAAGAAAGAAAGAAAGAAAGAAAGAAAGAAAGAAAGAAAGAAAGAAAGAAAGAAAGAGAGAGAGAGAGAAAGAGGGAGAGAAAGAGAGAGAGAGAAGGAAGGAAGGAGGGAACGAAGGAGGGAAGGAAGGAGGGAAGGAAGGGAAGGAGGGAGGGAGGAAGGAAGGAAGGGAGGGAGGGAGGGAAGGAAGGAGGGAAGGAAGGGAAGGAGGGAGGGAGGAAGGAAGGAAGGGAGGGAGGGAGGGAGGGAGGGAGGGAGGGAGGAAGACGTTGAAAATGATGAGAAGCAGGCTTTCTTGAGGCACAGCGATTTAGAATGCAGCACCCTCAGCCCATTGAACATCACCACCATTCTCCTGACAGTGGAGTTAAATGCGTCTTAATGTGACAATGAAGCCTTCACAAGACACTCCTTTTACATGCCCACTCTAAAAAGCAGAAGGCTGTCGATGGATGCTGCCAAGAACAGAGCGACCTCAGCCACACAACTCTCAGGCCACCCAGGAGTCAAAACAGGCCAAATCTGCTCCAAGTTTATTTTTTCTTTTCCTCTAGAGCATGATAGTAGGAGAAGAAGCCTGTGCAGGAAGTACTTCAGACACAGGAAGCCCCGAGCGGGTGGGGTTCACAGTCCACCGAGAAGCCAGCCAGGCTGGATGCATCATCCCTCTGCACATACTCAGCCATAAGGATGTCTACATTCCCAGTGGTCTTTATGTACAAAGGATTGACTAGCAACAGACGAACATGGTCAGAAAAGAGGATAGGGCAGTTGGTATAACATTAAACGTAGGGGAGCAGGGAGCTGATCACTGCCCTAGACCTTTAAGTTAGATTCTTTTTTTGAAAAACAATAAGTGTTATTGTAAAGGTGATGTACAGAGGAGTTACAGTTAACAAAGTCAGGCAATGAGTGCATGTCTTTTTGAACAGTCATCTTCTCCCAGTGACTTTAAATAAGATTCTTTAATTGGACTTTACCTTTCCTTCTTGAAATCAGAGATTGAAGATCCAGTTTCCTCAGGAAAGATGATCACTTCTCTCCCTGAGATGGGATAAATCAATGAGTGCCCCATGGATCACACGTCCAAATAACACTGATCTAGATGTTTATATCGACTGTGAAAGTTAGCTCAACTGCAGGGTAAGAGTCAGAAGACTGAAAGTTATGTGAAACTCACTCCATCAGAAGCCAGTTGGTATGCTAACAAAAATTATTGTACAGCCACAGAAAACAGTTATTCGTAGCTGTTACAAATGAGGTATAGATGAACATTCAAATAAAATACTTTGCAAGAAAGACCATGAGAAAAAAATGCAAAGTGAGAACCAAGATAAAATACAAGCACTTTCCCACCCAGACCAAAAAAATATATAGAAACACATGTATGAGTATAATTTTTTAATGCAGAAATAGACTAGCTAGGCACAAAAATGTTCATGCCCTTGTTTGGATTTATGTAAAATACATTAAGGGGTTGCAAGGGGCTTGGGAAAAAAAAAACCTCTTTTTCTCTTCGGCTTTTACTTTCTCCTTTATTTCATACTTGTCTTTATTGTTTGTCTGTTTATAGTATGTGTGCACATGTGTGTATGCATGTGTGTGTGTTTCCAGAAATGAAAGGAATTTAAGTTAGAACAGGAAAGAAAACAAAAGCCAGGGACCCTGGGACCCTGAGCCTTGAGCTCTTTCCACTGAATTCTCAGCCAGCTCTGCAGACATGGCTGTTTTTCCAGCTGGGAGTCATTTTGTCTTCTTGTCCTAAATCCTGGGCAAAGCCCATAGTCAGCCTGAGGCTGATAGACCTAGCACAGAGAAAGGGCAGCCACCCCTGCCCTGGGACCGCACCCGGGATGTCCAAGGAGTGCTCAGGGGCCTGAACTTGTTTTATGGGGGATAGAAACAGAGCCTAATAAGGAAACTGTTGTGTCCTGGCAACAAATCTTCAAATGGTTTAAAATCAGGCCGGAAGACCGTAGAATTCAAAGTAAAATGTGATAAAAGTCCGTGCAGAAGCTGGAATCCTCTGTGCGAATCAATGCTTTGGGGAGGATGCCCCACCCATGGCCCGCTGTAATATATTGGATGATGACCCCCTAAAACCAGATGCCCACACTCCAAACATCAGCACTAGTGAGCATCACCTTCTATGAGAATCAAGACTCCCCAGATGAGATCATCGTGGGTCATCTGGGTGGGCCCTAAATCCAGGGACAAGGGTGGTTAGAGGACATTGTAGGATAACAGACCACGCAGAGAAGCCATGTGGAGACAGAAGCAGAGACAGGTGAGGAACTACGAGTGTAGTGACACCAAAGGATGTGCAGAGTCACCAGAAGCCGGAAGAGAAGGAAGGAGACACCCCTAGAGCCCTCAGGGCTAGCCAAGCTCTGTTGACATCTTTAGTTCAGACTTCAGGCTGGCCCTTAAAGCTGCAGGGGAATACATTATGGTTGTTTGAAATCACTGTGTGTGGTCACTGGGGATGGCGGACAAGGAAGCTACTTCCTTTTTGAAGGAGCCAGGGCTACCTTGTCTTCCTTCCTTCCTTCCTTCCTTCCTTCCTTCCTTCCTTCCCTCTTTCCTTCCTTCCTTCCTTCCTACATTTCTTCCTTCCTTCTTTCCTCCATTTCTTCCTTCCTTCCTTCCTCCATTTCTTTTTCTTCATTCTTTTTCTTTTTTGGTATAGTATTCTTCTTTGTGATGCATGAAACTGGGAAATTTCTACACCTGGAAAAGCCTTGAACCCTAATTTCTCAATTTCAGCCTTCCAAGTAGCTAGGATTACAGGCTTGAGCCCCAAGGCCAGCTTGACCGACTTTCTGGATAAGGAGATGACCCTGAGATGGAGGAAGAGGAAAAAAATTCTTCCACCCTGCACCATTTGTCCATTCATAGACACATGCCAAGTCCTCCAACATACTTCATTGGCCCCAAGCTTCATTTTCCAAAACACTCTCGCCTAACACTTTCTTTTTTTCCTGAACAGTGTGTGTCAAGATGTATTCTGCTGTATGTTTGATTTCATATTGTATGGTAACTCTCGACCCCTGGGATTGTGAGCATCTTAGAATATGGTCCTAGAGAATATGGTCCTAAAGTCTGGCTGTAAAGGCTGGCTGTGTCACAATCAAGTCCCGGAAAACCATCAGCGATGATGTTTGTGGAAGGATATAAGAGAAAGGGGGATTTTTCTGAGCCTTTGCATTGGAAAGGACTCTGAGATAGGGAAAGACTCCAAACTTAGGCCTGGCCTGCATCAAATGCATGGTCCATGATCAAAAATCCAGTTCAGTCCAGGGAAGCTGCAACACAAGCAAGACGTATGAATAGGAAAGCGGTAAGATGTTGGGAGAAAAGAGCAGAGAAACTCCTAAGAAATGAGAGTGCTGGAAGAGGTCTACAAGGAGGGGTGGGGTTCCGAACCCACAGGCAGCATCTACTGGGCTTTGCATCAATGACTGCAGGAAAATGGAGGAAAGAAGGCTAACCCCATGCTGTGTCATCTGTGAAGGGCCGAGAGGGGAAGGAGCAGTTGCTTGGGGTGTTTTGTTTATTGGTTTTGTGGGGCTTTTTCCTTTTGGTAGTATTGAGGTTTGAACTCAGATTCGTATTTGCTGTCTACTGCTTAACCATTCGAACCACTTCCCCAAGCCCTTTTCCTTCTAGGTATTTTTCAAATAGGATCTCATGCTTTTTCAAAATACCTTCCTATACGTATACTCTTACTTCCTCACAGCTGGTATGATAATTGTACACACCTAGCTTATTTCATGAAATAGGGTCTCCTTATCATACTTTTACCTTGGTTAGTCTCAAACCTCGATCTTTTATTGCCACCTTCCAAGTAGCTGGAATTACAGGTATGAACTAGTTGTCTGGCTAATTTAGCTCTTTCTTGTTTGTCTGTTTTCTTTTTCTTTTGGTGGGCACTGGGGTTTGAACTTGGATTCTCACGTTTTCTAGTAAGGTGTTCGACCCTGAATCCAAGGAATGGACTCTGAGGAGAAACACTGCTCAAAGACCAGTGATTGAGTGATGGCGCTATGGATGCTGGGATATAAAAGGTACAGAAGCATCAAGCCAGGATCCTGTCCAGGCATGAGCCAGAGGTACAAGGTGCCTCTCTCTGAAATCTAACTCCTTCAGCTCCTAGGAAAACAAGACTATTTTCTGTATCCTCTTTATGTGCTCATAGTGACCTTGAGAATTAAGAGCTATGCACCAAATCAGGTCAGATCTTTCATATCCACTTATCAGCACATGACAGTTAAGTAAATAAAGGCTCTGAAGAGTGAAGTAGCCTCAAGATTTATTCCTGAACATGCTGATTCTCAACCCTGTACATCCATTAGGTCCGTGACGGCTCATGTATCGCACAGTACCGTGACTCCTAAAGTAGTTCACACACGTAGCGCTTGCATTTGCCCTGAGAGTGGACCTTTGGAACATTCCAGTCAAAGGTGCCTCACCGATTTTACCCAAGAGAAAGCTGAGAATCCAAGACCTGGAGAGGTAGCCCTCACAGAGTTGCACCCTAATGAGCTGCAGAGTGAGAATTCTGAGCACCAGATCTGGTTACAGTCCTTTGCTTCTCCTTCTGTGTAATCAGACTTGGATGGTAGGAACTTGGATGCAATTTGCTCTGGCCCTAATGCCCATTTGGTAGGGCTCTGGCTCCAGGCTGAAATCAACAGGCAAACAAGACAGTACACATCCATCCATCTCCACAAGGGCCTTCTGGGGAGATATCAGACTCCCCAGAAGGAGTGGCTACATCTATCTTGTAGGACAATATGCTATTTTTTTTTGCCAGAGAGCTACCAGGCATAAATATAGATTTCTGAACAATTTTTTATGAGCCAACATGATAGCCTCTGGACACCTCTGCACAAAACCATAAAAATCCAGACAGCCTCTTCCAAAAGGTGCACATTCACCTGTGTCACAGAGAGCAAGAAGCCTGCTGCCACATGGCTAAAAGAGCTCTCTTTGCTTGCTGGGGATAATATATATATATATAATATTATATATTACACATTATATTACATATTATATATATATATGTATATATATATATGTATATATACATATATATTATATATATATATAATATATATGCAGCTATTTCTCTTGGTGGCTTTGGAGGCCAATGAACACCCCTGTGCCTCTCCTTCTGTGGCCTTTCCCTTGGTGTCCTGTAATGGAGTCAAATTCTGAGACTGAAGTCATCAAGTCCTAAAGCATACTCCCTTATGCTCTTCTCTCAGCTTTTCCAGTGTTCCTTCCCATCTTCCCTTGGCCTTCTGGATTCCTCTCTACCACATGGTCTTGGCATAGGCTGCTACTCCATCTGCCATGGGTGCTAACCCCTAAGATTCTCAGACTTCCGGTCAGAACTTCCTCCCACTGTCTAGGTTGGTTGTTTACTGAGAATTGTGTTCCTCTCCTTCTGAACATTCGCTTTCGTGTGTAAGCATCTGTGTGATTATTTGATTAGAACTTGTGTTGGCCCTCTGCACTGTCAGCTCCATGAACATTAAGATTCTGCTTCCACTGCATTTTTAGAACCTAAAAAAAAGAGTTCAAGGTAAATTCTCACTGTATAAACAAATGCATGCATGAATGAATAAATGACAATATGAATAAATAATAGAGTGAGCAACAAGCAATGGTTTTGCACAGTGGTTATAAACCATTGCAAGAGACCCCTTGCTGCTCACTGAGAGACGTTTGACAATGTTTTAGAGCATTTTTGTTTGTCATAAGTAGGGGAAGTGATAGCTGTGCTATAGAGACCCTAGATACTGCTAGACATTCTCCAATGCACAGGACCACCCTGCCAAACCCCCAGCCCAAATGGTGCAGAGGTTGTATGCCTTGTATATTAATCTCCCAGGCCTGCATAACAAAGTACACTGTGAAGTCTTAAAACAACAGCAATTTCAGTCCTAGGTGTTGGCAGGGCTGGTTCCCCCTGGAGGATCTGCAGACAAAGCTGGGCTAGGCCTCTCTGCTAGCTTCTGAATAGTAGCTGGCAAGCCCTGGCAAGCCTTGGTTCACAGGTAGGCAAAGCTACTGCCTGCATCTCTAGCTTTCCTGAGGCTTTCTTCCTTCTGTCTCCTCTGTGCCTTCTAAGAACACCTGTCATTGGACTTAGGGTCCAGGCTATTGACCTCATTATAATTAGTTATACCCACAAACATGCTATGTCCCAGTCAGGCCACATTTGCACAAGTCCTGGGGTTAGGATTTGTATATAGCTTTATTAGAAGGCACAGGTCAAGTCATCACATTCAAGTTTAGTGGAAAATCAATCATATTCATAGCCCCATTCCCAAAAGGAAGCCAGGCAATGGAGCGTGGTTCTTTCTTCCTCTCAGTCTGTTTTTGTCCCTCGGCCTGGGTTTAATTTAACCCTGGTTTTAATTTATTCCTTGCACCAATCTTGTACAAACTAATCAAGAATAAAGAAAGTGCCCGTACCATGTGACAGAGCCAGCAAGTGACAGAGCCTTGTCACCTGATTCAAAGGCCATCATAACCCCTGTTCTTTCATAGCATCTCCATCTTCTTTTTTGTTTTTGTTTTTGTCTTTGTACCAGTCCTTGGGCTTGAACTCAGGGCCTGGGTACTGTCCCTGAGATTTCTGGCTCAAGGATAGTGCTCTACCATTTTGAGCCCAGCTCCATCTTCTTCTTGACGTTCTGGTTTTTTGGTTTGTTCCTCTGGCAGGAACTCCACCCTGAGCTCTCAGAATGCTAGTGAATTGCCTCCACCCCCCAGTCCTTTCTCTTGGTGTTATTGCTGTTTACTTACATTTTTCTCTCACTTCTGGAGTATGGGGCCTCTCAGGGAGGGTACAGTATTCATTTCAGCTCTGTATGCCCATCTCAATTCCTGATTCAGGACATGGCAAACACAACTAGTTGATGTTAGGGGCATAAATAAACACATTCACAACTTCAACAATGTAGTCCAGAGACATGATTTGGATTTAGACTAGGATTTCCTGCATAACATTACAATAAATATAGCACCATAATTCTATTCAAAGTGACCAGAAACTGGATCAAAGTTTTCACAAGGAAAGAAAAAGGCTCTATAGTCACATTAGCTTGGACAACTCTGGCTCAACCAGCAATAAGCATATTTCCTTACAACTGGATATCAAAGAAACTTTAAATATTATATTTTGCATTAGGATCTTCTGAAACAGTAGATTGTCTTCCAGGTATGAGGAAATTTTTTTTCAATAAAATTTATTTTTTTGTTGAATATCTATCTATCTGTCTGTCTGTCTGTCTATCTACTTTTGGCAGCACTAAGGCTCAAGCCCAAGAATCCAAGGTATTTTTTTGTTTGTTTGTATCTATGCCATGTTACAGAGAGGAAATATGTTGGGATCCTCAAGGTTTGAGGGAGCAGGAGTACCCCTCCAGAGCTAAGAAGGCATCAGTGGACAACTGAAATGATTCCTCTCTCTCTCTCTCTCTCTCTCTTCCTCTCTCTCTCTCTCCTGCACAAGCCTGCATCCACAGTTTGCCTTCTTGTTTCTTGTGAATTTTCCCACTCTCCTTAGAGCCCATGTGTCTTCCCTCTTCCTGTCCTGAGCTGCAAATGAAAGTGAATGGCCTTAAGCACCCTGTACCTCATTAACCTCCACATTATCTCAGGGAAATTATGCCAATTATCACACCAGGGCTCAGGATTGAAAAGCTACCTCGTCTGGGCCGACGGTGATGGATGCTACTAATTTAAAGAGAGGAGGGGCACCAACTCTGGTGATGAAAGACTCATTTGTTTTCCCTCAAGAAGCTTTTGCATGGCAGACACAACTTAAGAATCTCTGGTTGGGAAGCTCTTCTGGCATTCATTGGTAACTAGTCTATTTGGGAGTGAGATCTTTTTTCTTGAGGTTAAAAAAATATGTATTGACTAACCTTGTTTTCTCTTTGTCTTAATACTGAGAAATATACAAAATCATCTTGCTACTGTGAAATATACAGAAAATTTTCCAAAAAAAAAAAAGACCATAATCCCACTGCCAAGTGATTTCTGTTGACCTTTAAAACCAATCAAAATAGAAGTAGCACAAGGCAGGTAGGTCTGACAACTCAAAGAGTTCAATAAGTAATGGAGTCAAAGTGAATGTCTTCTTTATACTCTTTTTAGCTCAGGCGCATGACAGCTAATAGAGTTCTGGGGTTCCTTTGGAAAAATACAGTGGTAAAACAGAACGTCAGAGGATACTGCTTCTCACACCGGAGTGGACATTGGGATCATGTGGAAGATTTGCCACATCACAGGTGGCTGGGCCCCATCTTCAGAGATCGGGGCTCATTGTGTCATTCAGAACATGCAGATTACATTTTTACTATGTCCCCCAGTCATGCTGACCTCCATTTGCCCTGCTGTCCAGTTGTATAATTTTCAATGAGTTCGCTTTTTTCTTTGCTTAAGTAAAATGGAGCCATCATTAGCATTGCTTTAAGGATTAAAAAAAAATACGATGAAAAGACTGTATGGTAAGAACTGAAAATATGTACTTAACTACATTGTATGGATTTTTTTTGGTGTCCACAACAGTAATCTGATATAAACTTCAATGGAGGCTGGTATTGTCTGTGGTGAGTATATCCTTCATGAAAGCTTCAGGGCAATGAAGACAGACTACTCACAGCGCCTTCTATAAAGATTCTGTTCCCTGGTGGATGGCCAGTGAACATTCCTTTAACTTCCATTACCTGCCCCCAAAGTCTGCTGAAAACCCATCAACTGGAACAATGTAAGCACACACTGTCATTTCACCTTAATGCTTGGATTTTGCATGCTTTTTGTTCAAATGGTAATGAAGGAAGACATATGAGTCTACTAAACTATGCCACAGATGGAAGGGAGGGGCCAGGAAAGGCTTCAGGAAATTGTGGCTATTGGTTGTTTCAAGGGACAAAGACTGTCCTGAGTCAGGAAGCTCTTCAACTATTTCCAAAGATGTTTGGAAAGCACACATCAGAAAGGCAATATCTCATTTTAATTGCTCACAGGGGATATTACACAAGGACCATGGTGACATGGTAACTGGCAAGTGTCTTAATTATAAAACAATCTACTGTCATGATATAAAAGCAACTGATGGAGCCAGGCACCAGTGTCTCACCTGTAATCCTATCTACTCAGGAGGCTAAAGATTGTAATTCAAAGCTGGCTTGGGCAGAAAAAACCTCATGAGACTCGTATATCCAATTAACCACTCAAAAACAGGTAGAACATTAGCCTTAAGCACAAAGAGGCTCAGGACAGTGTATAGGCCCTGAGTTTGAGCCCCAGTAATGACCAAAAGAAAGAAAAAAGCAACTGATGTCTTCAAGATGACCTAAGAATATTTCCAAGCCAATGTGTCCTCCAAAGACATGCTCTGATTAGTCTGATCCCAGTGATTGAGGACAAACAAGTACCTATGTACTTCACCAGCTTGATTTCCTATCATACCCTATCCCCTTTTATCATTGATGTCTCCTGAACATACATTTAAATAAAGACAGGATGACTTGGTCCAAACTCTGCTACTTTCTAGCTAAAGGACACAGGGATAGGCAGGTCCTTTGAGCTGAGGATTATCTATCTATGGTATGGTGATGATATTGTGAGAATTGCACCATAACCATTTAGCTCAGAGCTCAATCAGAAACATTTTTCCGGTGTCCTCGATTCCACAGTAAATAGAATGCCTCTCTCCTGCCTTTGATGGATAATTTGACATGTTCAGAGTTGAGGAAAATAAACTGATTGAATTTGTCAGGACTTTTTTTAATGGTTTAAGCTATGCCCAATTTAAGTTTGCTTAAGGAAAAACGCAGGTGATAGATATCAGGAACAAAGATGCTTAATGAAATTATAGGATGGGACTTGCAATTAAGCCCAGGGGAGATGCCTGAAGCCAGGACTGAAGATGTAAATAAAGCTGACAATTGACTGCCTCTGCTTTCTATCCCTGCTTCCCTCCTTGTGCTCAGATTTCCAGTGACATCTTTCATGGCATTTCTCTGTTCTCAGTTCCCATGGGAGGATCTGTGGTCCCACCACATCTGTTAGGGAATCAGCCAAAAACTAAGACCTAGCTAATGGAATTTTATTCTTCCAACTTGAATCTAAACTTGCTCTAGAATAGCTAGCTGGGGCTCTTTTGTATCATGGGAAGACAATGCACGTGGGAAGAGTTTATATGATAAGGAAGATGGTTAATTTGTAAGAAATGGGAAGTAAGCAGATGTTTAAGAAGAAATATTTAAATGAAAGTTACTCAGTTCCCATTCCATAGAGCACTGTTGAAGGCTCACTAGGCATGTACCTAGTCCAGAGAAGTAGCAATTCTATTTTTATATGAGAAAGTTGGATTCAATCAATGGTACTCAACCTTAGCTTATTATTTGATTGGCATGGGAAGGTTTATAGCAGCTCAATATCCAGGCAACACCTTCAGATCAAATAAATCCTATCTCTAGCTATGGGATCCAGGTATCCACATGTTTCTGTTCTTTAGATTTTTTCAATCTTCAGGTAAAGTTTGTAACCACTGCACAAGCTCAGTAATTCTCAAATGAATCGCCTCAGTCTAATTAAAATGAAGATTGTGATTTGATAGGTTCAAGATTGGGCATGAGATGCTGCTCTGAGAAGCTATGAGATATCAGAGTTGCTGTGGTATAGATTGCACTCCAACTATCAAAGCACTGACTTATCCCTGAATTCTAACCCAGTCCCAAGAAGTTAAGGAAGGGATATTTACTCAGAAGATACTTGTTTTCCTTACTAGATCTTGTGATAAATGCCAAGGCACAGGAAGCCACTAAGTTTCTGTCAGGGAGGGGTTAACATGTAATTCATGTGGCTTCAGAGAAGAAGGAGAAAGTAATTTATGTACAGCCACTTTTTCTGAGTTATGTTTGAAAGTCTCTTTATGAGGGGATTTTTGTTTGTTTTGTTTTGTTATTGTTTTAAGAGAACATTCTTACGGAAATGCAGCTGGCTGGTTTCTTCGACAGAAGAAAAAACTGGCGCAAGTCTAGAGCTTAAGGCCACTTGTTTTAGAAGGAAGAAAATTAGCAATTAAGGATCAGGTGTACAGCACATGGAAGCTGTGAGGCAGAGAGGTTTAGTCCTGAGCACAAAGGACTACATAGTCTATAGCTCAGGAAAAGGAAAATGATCTACATGATGATGACAGACAGGCACACAGACAGACAGACAGACAGACAGACAGAGGCTAGAAGGTGACTGGAGGAGACAAATGAGGCATGTAGATGGATAACCCATTGGCTAAATGGATAAGATAGATGGATAGAGAGATAGATAGATAGATAGATAGATAGATAGATAGATAGATAGATAGATAGATAGATAGATAGATAGATACTGCAAAGAAGAACCTCCTTGTTCTTCAGTGGGATTACTAATAATGAACCAAGCCCATCCTCAGAAATCATGGACATGTTTTAAGATACAGGAAGAGCTCCTAGTAATAACAGAACCCAACTTGTTTTAATGCATACATTTCCTTAAGCTACTCTGCCAGAGTCCTAAATGCCACTATACTCCATACCACTGAGCATGCATTCAATCAACAAAGGGAAAAAGAACAAGACAAATGGCCAAGTTTTTCATTCTGCAAATTATTATCTGAGCTCTTGCTCATGTGCCAGACATGAGGTTACTGGTAGCTTCTACACTGAGATCTCAGAAATAACGCATATACCATTCTCTACTGAAGACAACAAGTTCAAGGTGCCTTCAAATGCATGCTTACATTTCACACTCGTAGAAATCAGTGCTACAGGTGCCAGGATGTTATGTCAATCTTGGTAATGAGGATGGTGGTGGCAGTGGTGATGGTGGTATTGAGATATAATGCCTATTTAAGAAAAATGTGAAATAGGCTCGAAAATGTCAAGAGACTATAAAATATCCCACCACTATTAAGTTCTTGCCAAGCAAGAGAAAAAGCTCGCATGCCTAGTCTTCAACCTTGGCATCTAGTTTCTTCCACTAGGCGAAGCAAGTAGAGTATTAGCCCAGTTTTAAGACTTACTTTTTGGTTGGCCATGGTAAACTTGTGTGGGAAGACGAACGAAAAACTCAGGATCTACAGATATCCTGTGGCTTCCTGTCTAAGAGAAGGTGAACTTCAAAATGGCAACTTCGAAGTCACACTAATTTTTCATTTCTAGCTTGCATTCTTTTCTCCTGGCACAGGAGGCTGGAACAAGAATCAGTCGTAAAGGAAATGTTTCACTCTGCCTCACAGACGTATTTCTGTGCCAACATTAGCTTCTACCTCTACAGCTAATACACGGAAAAAGAGAATATTTAGACAGGCACGTCACAAAAGCGTGGTTCACTTAGGAAGTCAGAGGGTTATAACTACCTCCAAAGAAAATGTCAGGCTTTTATAGAACAGCTTCAGCCTCACTAGCCTTACAGCTTCCCATCTGGTCTCACTCCAATCCCATTCCACACTGCAGTGTAAGTGAGACTGCTTGAAATGCAAATGTGACTGCCTTTCTCTAGAGCTGAAAATTCTCAGTGCTGCTTCCTCTTTCTGACCCTCCCTGTCCTCTGAAGATGAAAAGCTCATGCACCATGCATTCTTGGTCATTGCTGCCTCTAAGTCATCTATGGTGTAGCAGATCTCAGTCATCTCTGCGTGATGCTTGTAGGTCTGCGATTATATTGGACTCTTCATAAGAATGCTGCCATTTTCAAGATGAAGGAATCCATTTGTCTAAAAACAACTTCTACAACATCTTCTGACTACATCAGGAGAACTGCTGTTTGTCTGCTTCTATTCTAATATGCCCTAACATGTGTTTGATTTTTTGTTTTTTGGGTTTTTTAAGAGCAAGTCCCAGTCACCATCATCTTCATCACCACCATCATCTTCATCACCACCATCAGTCATTCTAAATCATCATGAAAGGCATGGTAGGTTCCTAGCTCTGTTTTCAGCACTGGATGTTTGTCATCACATCTAGTAGCCATGTCATCTCAATGCGATTTGAGACTAAGTAAATTAACAAAGAAACACCCGCCACATGCTCCTCTCAAAGCACACAACAATTTGTGGCTTACAAATTCATACAGCTAAATTGATGAGTTTTTCGTGTGCTCCTTAGAAGTAGGTTATGTTTTCAAGCAATTTTTGGTTTACAAAGATGTTGAGAAGCTACTACAGAATTCCTAGATAACTTGGTATCCATTTCCCTCCTATTAACATCTTGCATTAGTATCACATATTTGTGAAAGTTGATAGTAATGATCACTATATGTGATTGTTAGGTGAAGTCTACAGTACTGTATATTCAGCTGATGCTAGTTTTTGTTTTTAGACTTTAGTATTTTACTGTAAAGGCGGTCTACAGAAGAGTTACAGTTACATAAGTCAGGTAAGGAGTACATTTCCTTTTGAACAGTCCCCCCCTCCCTCATTCTCTCCCAGATTTTCCCTCTCCCAACTTCTCTCCCTGCCAGGTTGCACAGTTCATTGCCAACAGTGTCTAAAGGGTTTCACTGCTGGATTGGTCCATGCTTTGTTCCACCATTTCTGTGCTTCCCCTTCCCCTCTGCAGATCCGATAAACTTATATGCAAGACAAAGGGTACAGAAATCAAAAACAGTGACAGGAGGGAATAAAGCAAAGAAAAAAGGAAAAAAAAACAACAAAAAAACCACAAAGTGGGATTTGTGCTGTTTTTTGTATTTGTTTTCTGTTGTTGTTTTGTTTTGTCAGTCCTGGGGCTTGAATTCTAAGTCTAGGTGCTCTCCCTGAGCTCTTTTGCTCAAGGCTAGCGCTCTACCACTTTGAGCCAAAGCACCACTTCCAGTTTTCTGGTGGTTAATTGGAGATAAGAGTCTCACTGGACTTTTCTGCTGGGGCTGGCTTCAAACCATGATTCTCAGATCTCAGCCTCCTGAGTAGCTAGGATTACAGGTGTGAGCCACCAGTACCTGGCTTGACTTTGTTTTTACGCGATATCCATTTTCTTTTTCTACTCCAGATACATGGCACGCAGTTGAGATGTCTCCTTGGCATGTCTTGCCTGTGGAGATTGGACAAATTTCCTTTATATATTGACTGTTTTGAGAACTGTTTGAGTTATGTATTTGATGTTTCTCATGATTAGCCTATGGTTATGGACTTCAGTGAACCACAAAATGTGGTTCAAACTTAAGATGTCAGGATTTATGCTTCCCCTCCTGGAGGGTCTTGATTATCACCATCATCCTGGGGAACTCAGAGCCCTGTGTTACCACCTTATGCTACTTCTGCCTGTTATTCTCCTTCTCATGCCCACCTGAACATATGTTATGTGGGTAGGTCATTTCTACCTACAGATCAGTAGCCTGAGGTATGGAGGGGGCTTGGTTTTCTGTTCATATACAACAAGGATAAGAGACTTAGCCCCAAACCCGGCTTCCCACATCCCTCTCTCAGAAGGACCATTGCTACCTCCATCCCTCGACTATCTGGGAACAATACCCCAGGAACTACCAATCTCAGGTGACAATCTGAATCTAGGCATATTGTGGGACTCCTCACTTCTGATTCCTGATGAGAATCTGTGTGAAAGGACTTGAGATTTCAGTGGAAAAATTAAAACTTGCCAAAGGTATGATAGGCCCAAATGTCATCTCAAACACTTATAAAATCATCTCAGGACTTCTTGGGCAAAGGAAGCAGATGTTGGGTGTTGGTTTTCCAAGTTATGCCTAGGGAATTAGGTTCTCTTAGCTCTAACAACATTTTTAAGACATCTGAAGACTAAGAAGGAAAAGGGCAAAAGTTTTTGAGCAGTCAGGGCAGAACTCCTCCAGTAGAGGTCATTTGCTCCTATTTTGTACAGAATTCAAATGTCTGTAATTACTTGACATTGAGGCCCATGTCATGTTAGACACAGTAACAGAAGATAGGAATGGATTCTAGAAGAGCCAAACATTCTTGACTCTAACCATCTGAGAGTAGTTTGGGATCCAAGTGTTTCTTTGTATCTCAGTTTCCCTTGAGAGTAGGAATTCATTTAAGCATGTTCTGTACTGATAAAGCTGCTTCTAGGCTAGATTTTAAACATTGAAATCATGTTTTATACCATGCTTGACATGGTGACATGTTTTGTGTGTATATTTGTTTGCTTTCAACATATTTTTCATTCTAAATAATTAAAATAAGTAAGTGCCTCCGTGTTTATCGTAGGCAAGCCATAGATCTATGGCAAGCAAGATAACCCAGTATAACTCACTAACTCAATAAACATTTACTGTGTATAAATTGTAGATCAGGAACTGGGGATAGAGAAATAAATAATATCGATCCCTGTCTTCAGGAAGCTCAACATCTAATTTAAGGATCTGTCTCTGGGGATCTGGATTGCTAAGGGTTTATGGCATAAAAGGCTAATGGCTAAATCCTTCCTGCTCTATGAGTCTTTTAGGACTGAAAGGTGAGAACCACTGAAGCAGAGCCTTAAATTTTTAAGAAGAAGCAACAAGATCCATATATTAAGGAAGCGATGAAGAAAAACCCTGTTACTTCACTGAGTTTTGGGAGATTAAAATAAAAATCTCTCACTCTGTGGATCCATGCAAACTTGGGCAAATGCTATAAGCAGAAGAGTAATTGAAGAGATGCTATCACTTTCATGATCAATATTGGTGTTAGTCAGCTTTCCATCACTATGATGAAGTGTCTGAGATCATTACCCTAAAAAGAGAAAAGGTTTATTTTGCCTCCCAGTTGTAGAAGATGCAGTCCCAAAATCAAGAAGCTCCAGTGCTTTGGGTCTGTAGTAGATGTGCAGAATGGCAGCGGTGGGAAGTGTGGACCAGCAAACTGCTTACCTCTAGGTCAGGATGCAGAAGAGAAAACAGGAAGGGGCCAGGATCCCACTTTCAAAGTCATACCCCCAACGTTTTAAGATCTTCCCTCTTAAGGGTTCTGCCATTTCCCAATAGTGCCACCCTGGGGACCAAACCTTTTACACATGAAACACTGGGGAATATTTAAGATCCAAAGCATAGTAATAATTTAGCAATGTGTGTTATTACCTTAATTTTGTCTAGTAGAAAAGCAAAGCCTCAGGACATGATTGTCCTAGCCAAGTTCTGAGCTTAATAGCCAGTCACAAGATGGGATGGATAGGAATCCAGGTCTGTTTAATTTAGCAAGAGTTTCTAGGCATCCTCCAGTGTAGCATGTTGCTTGTCAACTTAAGGAAGTTGCCCTGCTAAAAGAAGCATCTGTGGTAGCATATAACCAAAAGAGAGGGAAGGGAAGGGAAGGGAAGGGAAGGGAAGGGAAGGGAAGGGAAG
>NW_012267234.1:5761817-5811016 GCF_000151885.1 Dipodomys ordii
GAAGGGAAGGGAAGGGAAGGGAAGGGAAGGGAAGGGAAGGGAAGGGAAGGGAAGGGAAGGGAGGAAGGTAATAGAATATAAAGAAAAATGAAAGGACAAGAAAAGAGAAGAAAGGGGCATATAGTATCCTTAAGATTTCCTTTCTGAGAGAAGTGAGTGGCTAACTCTTTTCCATTCATCTATGACTAGGTTTCCAACACATCCTTATATCATTCTCTAATAGTTATGGGATTACAGTATATGCCATTTGGGTAAATTGAGGAGAGTTTAATAAACAGAATATTTACTAAAGCTGTAGTGCCATGCAGAATGCACTTGAGAAAAAGGCAAAGAGAGGACCACAGTGAATAAGATCCACAGAGAGAAAACTAAATAAGAGTTGAGGTCCCCTGACAGGAGTTGTGATACTGCCCATCACTGTTGAATGGATAAAGAAAATGGAAATATGTATACACACACACACACACACACACACACACACACACACACACAATGGAGTCTCAGTCACCCATGTAAAATAGGAACAGCTTACCTCTCTGATGCTAGCTTTTGCTAAAGGCACAAAGGAAAAATACAAAAATCAGTGTGCTGCCCATGTCACAAGAGAACAATATTTTTTCCCACTGCTTTATCTAATAGTTCTCACAATGGTAAAGATATCACAGTCTAAGTCAGGAAACAAGGTTTTGAAACTTGGCTTTAAAACTCCTTCCCTGGTTGACAATGACCATGTATCATAATCCTTCTAAGCCTTAGTTTTCTTATCTGTAAAAATAAGACTCACTAAGTACCCACTTGACAGGCTGCTGGCTGTGTTATCATGTTCAGTAAGGTTTAACTCTGAATATTAATTATGATTGAATTTCCATGGATGCAAAGGATGCCTTCAGAATAGTGGACGTGACCATAACTTATTCACTAATTGAACAGCACTTACCATGTCTTGTTGGGCTCTGAGATTTATAATCAAGCTGGAGATAGACATCAATAGATGCTTCTATTGCTCCTGATACCACAGTCATAAACAAAATTAAACTAAATCTTGCTCTCTCCATACATTTATTCTGAAATTTCTTTGTCCAAGCTTTATTTTAGTCTTGTGAGTTTTTAATGTGGGCTGATTGAAATCACTGGCCTGAGAGTCAGAGAGGTTGCTATTTCCCCCACCTACAGCTAACTTGCTGATTGACCCAATAAATCATTTCATTTGTGTGGTTCTCATTAGCCTTCTCTAAGAAAGAAAGGGAGAGGGGGAGAGAAATGAAGGAGAGAAGGGAGGGGAAAAACAAAGAAAAAAGAATGAAAGAAGGAAGGAGTAAAAGCAAATAAATAGAGATGGAAAGAATGTGAAAAGCAAGGGAAGAAGGAAGGAAGGAAGGAAGGAAAATGGAGGGAGGGAGGAAAATGGAGGGAGGGAGGGGAAAAAATAGAGGGAGAGGGGAAAGGAAGATTTTTTTTCACTAGACACTCTAAAAACTTCATCAACAATTGTTTGTAAACAAATCCATTGGCTTCTGGAGTTGCTTCCTCATTCTCACATGCTAAAGCATGCTCCCAAGAACACCTGGCTATCAATGCAGTTCTGCATGCTTCATAACAGATGGGTAGCTAATAAATTGTGATTATTTTCTGAAGCTAATGGTGTTTTCCATAATCAATTCCACAGATCCCCCCCTCCATACACATGTTATATGTCTCCAACTCAGTGAAAGCAATACACATGAATCCTACCTTTGTTAAACTCTGAAATGGACCTACAGACACCCAATCTCCATATAGAATCACATTGCTGAGAGCTTTGATTCATACTTCCCCAAATGGGAGAGAAGATTAATTGAATAAAGATGCCATGGTATAAAGAGTGACACATGTGTCTTCTTGGCTTAGTTCTACCCTTTTAATAGCGTTAATAGCATTAATGCCGGCACAGGAAGAGAGCGGCAGGGACTAGCATTGTTTTCCCCCCATAAGAACAACTGGGAGAATGTGCTGCAGATAAGAGGCCCCCAAATGTTTGGGCTTTTGGAAACGGAAATAGAATTGCTATATACATGTCAGCTGGATCTGGGAAGGCTGACAATTCTACCCCCTGCCCCCTTCTTGGAATTCTGATTACAGCCAGACTGTGAGCTATCTATCAGTCCTGTTCTGAACACTCTTTGCAAGACAGGTTTTGTAGGGAGGGAAGAAAGGTTGGCCTTATTTTACCAGTAGAAGGTTATTATCTTCCAACAGCTGTTTATCGTTAACTGCAGCCCATACTTACAGCCTGAACACTGGAGCCATATTTAGAGCCTGTGGATTTGTGGTGAACAAAGTCAAGCTTTAACTCTTTCCTCTCCTGCCCCCATAGTCATTAATAACTGCAGTGGGGTTTGGGATTGGTGACATCTACCAACAGAGAGGATAAGATGGTTAGAGGCAGACGCACAAAGTGGTTCCTCACTACATTCTTTCAGTTAAGATTGATGATCAGAACTCATTGATATAATTCTACCCATTTCACAGAATAGACAACAAAGCCTTAGTGAATGAATGCTAGGATTTAAATCCAGAAGAATCTGGCTGTCGAGTCAAAGCTCTTAAACTGTAGATGATGTCAAAATATTCCTCTCAATCATTCAGAAATACAAACTGAAGCTAAGCCAATGCATCTTGCCCTGAGCTTTAATCTAGCCTGGAGGGACATCCTTCAGTCCAGGGGATTCCAAGATGGCTACAACGTTGAGTATATATGGGTGGTGCCCTGAGGTTGCAGAAAGGCAGAAAATTGTCACTCAATCCAGGAAGACAGACGCACTTCCGGAGGGAAGAATTTATCGAAAGCAAGTTCATTTCAAGAAGAGACCCTAGCTCCTGAAAAACAGCCATGCATTGTGTGTGACCGTTCTTCACCTGTGAGAGCCTGGACCAGAGAATTGATTCAGAGAGAGCTTTGAGGGATGAACAGCCACAAGAGAACCCCAGGCCCACACTGACAACCCCTCTCCAAGCTTAACCTTGATGGACCACCCAGAGTTACATCTGCCCTTAAAAAGATGATGTTGGTTGCAGTGGGAACAATGGTTGTTGTAGGAGGTAGAGAAGATTTTTTTTTAAAAAAATAGGGCATTCAATAACAATCTAGGAACAGGAAAGTGGCCAAGGTTATGGGCATGGGCATCTGGACTTTAGATGCAAGAAAATGGGTGGCAGGCAGGCAGAACAAATACAGACGATGCTTGGTTTCCTTGCTTCTCTAAAGACTAAGGAGAGGTTAAATTTTCCAGCAGGAAGTTGGAAGAAACACTACTCAAACCACTAACTTAACCCCAAATGACATACATTCCTGAGGATTACAATGCTAATCAGGGGTTGGGGACAACACTGACACTATAGCAAAACACACACACACACACACATACACACACACACACACACACACACTCATTTTCTCAGCCTGTCTGGAACTTTTGTTCTTCTTTTGTTTGACTCCAGCATCTTTCCCCCTGACAAAGGAAACCACAGATTTTGAAACCCATTGTTGAGCACAAAGAGAGGTGGAGTAAGAGAGTTGTGGGGGGAAAGTTGGCTGACTCTGAACTTTATTCTCCGCCTTGGTACCCAACAATTCGCAGTGGGAGAGAGCGTGGCTTGCCAAAGGGCTCTGTGTGACTGGGTTAAAGGAAAAGAATATGTAAAGTTCAAGATAAAAAAGACAGCCCTCACCACTGAAAGCAGAGCTGGGAGCTCATGGAGCTTGGGAAAGGAGACTCCACAAAGAAAAGTGCTTATTTGCAAACTCGTTTCTCTGCAGCAAATGCTCCCAGGACCTCTGGCAAAAGGAATTCTTGGGCACCGGCCTTTCCATTGAGCTGTTAGAGATCTGCGGTTAATTACCTCTCACTAGGCTCCACTCTGCATCCAATCCAAGGGGCGGCCCACAGAGGTCTGGGGGGTAGACCTTTCCATTTTAATTCCCATGTTTAACAATCACAGAGCTGGAAGTAACCTTATGTCTCCCTTCTGCTCTGAATTCCTCCTTTTAGTAGTGACAAGGAATCCTGGTTCAGGCACCATGGGGAGAAGGGTGGGGGCCCCCTGGGAGGGTGGCATCCGTGGCCAGTGGACAGGCCATGGTCCATCAGCAAGTGTGTTCCTCATGCTCTCAGTCTCAGAAAGCTGGACTGTCCTTCACTAAAAGATTTGCCCCAGAGTATTACTGTAGTGGAGGCACAGATTTGTTTCTCTTGCTCAAAGAGCTTAGGCCACTTCCAGAACTGACATCTTGGGCTCCCTGAAGTTCCAATGAAAATCAATCTAACCCAATCCTCCTCCATAAAAGGTTCATTTGTTAGAGTCCTCCAGAGAAAGAAGAATATATATATATATATATGTCCAAATATGTATATATGTGTGTATGTATGTATTTGTTATATATAATACAGTCTGACTTACAATTTTCCAATTTCATTTTATTTTATTTTTTGGGTCCGATTGTGGGGCCTGAACTCTGGGCCTGGGCGCTGTCCCTCAGCTCTTCAGCTCAAGGCTAATGCTCTACCACTTGAGCCACAGTGCCACTTCCAGCCTTTTTCTTTTTGCTTATGTGGTGCTGAGGAATCGAACCCAGGGCCTCATGCATGCAAAGCAAGCACTCTACCACTGAGCCACTTTCCAAGCCCCAATTTTCCAATTTTATGATGGCACACACTAAGTAGAAACCATACTTCAGTCTTTGGATTTGGGTTAGCAAAATGCAGCAGGGACTTTTCTCACAGTGCTGGGATAGTGGCAGCTAGACCCAGTCCTCAGTCAGCCACACAATCATCCCAGTAAACAACAGACATTCTTAGAGGGTACTGTTCAATTGATATACTATAATATTTGGTGGATGAGGTGAAGTAAACACACTTTCCTTTGTGGTATTTTTAACTTACTGTGGGTTTATTAGAATGTGGCTGTGTCAAGGAACATATATGTGTGTGTGACACATCATATTTATGAATATATATATAGGTATACACATATATACAGAGAGACACACACAGTGAAAGAGAGGGAGGGAGGAGAGATTGTACTTTAAGGAACTGGCCCCCATGCTTGCAGGGATAGCAAATGTAATGTCACAGTGGATGTGTGTACAGCCCTCAGCTAAACGGCCCAGTGTTGTCCCTGGAGGATGCTCAAGTAGGTCAAACTCATCTCTGCTGATGACACTTTTCAGATACCTTCCAATGAGCATGGCCTCTGGTCCAGGCTCTCTTCAAACTTGTGTCTCCCCTTAATCTCCTTCCACTGTGCTTACTGAATTGCTGACTTCATTATTTACTTGTTGTAAATAATAGTGAATTCTGCAGAGCCACGCAGTGAGTCCTGAGTAACACCTGACACTGACACTGTCAGTAAATGCCCACAAACATTCATGAAGTAAATGAATACATGGATCCACCAAACCAATCCTTGGAGTGCTAGAATCTTACAGGTGTGAATGGGAGGCAGGTTCATTCCTATGCCTATGTCTACTTCAAGAAGTCACAGGTATAAATAGAGCCTGTGTTTTTTTGCATCCCTTTTTTTCCTCCTTGGCTATTGGGCTATCCACACAGAAAAATTGTCATGACCAGCCACCTTGACACCATGACATTTAGACTGAAAGTTAAGGGAGCTCGTAGGAGTTAGCCATGTGAGCAGTGTTGTCTTGGGGACACAGTTCCAGGCAAAGGTCAGAGTGTTGAGGAAAATTCAGCACTCAAAAAGAACTTGTTGCATTCATGAAAAATGAAAGAAGCCATAAAATTGACAGAAGGGAAAGACTTTCTCCCCTACAACATACAATTTCCTTCTCCTTCCTCTGTTCTCTTGGACTTAAATTCTCTTTCTCCTTCCTCTCAAGCCATCATGTATTTATGTATATTCCAGAAGTTTGCCCAACTGCTTCCCTAATAGGTGTCACCTCTTCCCCTATAACTCTTTACACAAACTTTGACCACGGTGCTCTTCTGTTCATAGTTCTACTGCATCCTAGTGATTTTAGCCAATGCTTCCTTCCCTGGTGCATACAATGGGCACTGCAGAGAGAAACTTGAGTCATTTTTCCAGAGTGAATTGAATCAAACCATTTATTTGGCAAGTGTGAATGTGAAGAATATCCCGAGGCCTTTACCCCCTACAATCCCACCTAATACTGGAACATTTCCTTCTATATTTCTGACAACAAAGCTTTTCCAGATAATTATTGTCCTCAAGAAAGCCCACAAAGGGCAAAAAAGAATGTAACTTTCTAAGGGTGGAACTATCTATAAAAGAACATATTGCGAGAAAGGTTTAACTTGGGTAAGAAGATTAATAGTCTGAGCTTAAAAGTCATTAAGAAGATGTAAGAGGGGAATGAAGTTGGAATAAACAAAGGCATGCCTAATGAAACAGTTTGGAATATCAAAGGCAAATTATAAGCAGTGGGACTGACATTGGGTTTATAAACATCATAGTGTCACAGATATGCTTGAGTGGGAAAAACTGTCATACAAAGATGCAGCCACAATAACTAGGTCAGCTCTGAAGAGTTGAGACCATCCTAGAGGATTGCTCTACACATGAGAGCCTAGACTTTGGCTGTTACCCTTCCTTCTTTTTGTTCCTTTAATTACCTGGCCATGGTCTCTGGTCTCTGGGCCCCTTCCCTCAGTGGACGGCTCAGTCTCTTCTCTGAGCTTTTAGTTTCTAGCATAAAACAAGCAGCCAATAGGATATATCATCCAGGGTGACAGTGTCTCATGGTCTGTAATCCTAGATACTCAGGAAGCTGAGATCTGGAGGATTGTGTTTTGAAGTCAGCCTGGGCAGAAAAGTCTGTGTGATTCTGTAGCCCAAATAACCTACAAAAAGCCAGATTGGAGGCATGAGTCAAGTGTTAGAGCACCCAGCAAATAATCAAGTTGAGCAAGCATAAAGCCCTGAGTTCAAACACTAGTACTCCAAAAAAAGTAGAATACAGTAACCACGTAATAAGTGATAACACTAATGAATTATTTTTAAAACACCTTTACTTCTTTGTACTGTTCTTCCTCTTTGTGACATTTAAATCAGAATGTGCTGATCTTATAGGGTTGTCCTGAGAATGAAACTTATATATCCATTAAGTATCTTCAGAAAGCAGAGGCATCCCATTATGGTGGAAACCCATCCACTGCTACTCAGGTATGCAGAAACCTGACTTGAATCCATTCATGCATTTATTTGATCATGTGTTCATTACCTCATCACGGGATGTTCTTGCCATAACTTCGCTTGGGAAATGCACTATCATTAATAATGCATCATACTTTCTACTTACCACAAAGCATGCTGTATATATTGCCACAGCATGGTGAGAATCTTTGATTGCAAGTCAAGGCACACAGCCTTTGATTTAGCACTGGTATTGAAATCACAGTTTGTCTACTGTTCTCAATACCCCATAGGATGAAGAGATTTTCTTTTCCATTTGGCTATCCTGGGGTATCTTGTTGCATTTCAGTGTTTACAACTCAGAAATGCAGTTGCCTATTTTTTATGGTTCCCCCCTGGAGCAACCCAGTGGGAGTTTTGGCTTTGATAAATAGTTTATATTAAAATATACTACAGACTGTCCCAAATGCACCTTCCAAATCGCCAGTATTTTATAGAAAGTTTGTGTGTGTGTGTGTGTGTGTGTGTGTGTGTGTATGAATTGTATAAACATTGGAAGAGACCTTGATTACATGCTAAGGAAGGATGACCCTGAACCAGCACCTGCCTTCCTGTAGCTTACCTTCAATAAGGGAAGACAAAACTGTGTTCAAGTAGTTCCATGAATGTGTGATTATATATTAAAAGAAGAGAAGAATGCAGAATGTGCAGACAGATTGCAGACATAACTAACTTGGGGCAAGGGGAAGCCCATGACATTGCGAGAGATCTTTATAAATTCGGCGGAGGTAAAGAGGCAGTGTGGACAAGAGAAAGTGCTCCAGTTAATACAGTACATTGCCATTACACTGGCACCTAAAGCATAGAACTTAGAACCAGTAAGGTCCAGGACATTCTTGTGTACCTTACTAGCTACCTGATGCTGGACAAGTTCCACAATCTTCCTGTGCCTCAACTGTGTCCTCACTTATAAGATGGAAAACTGCAATGCCCAGTCTTGTCGTAGTATTGTGATGCTCAGTTGAACCCATAAATAAAAAGTCCCTTGAAGAAGACACATGGTACCTGAGAGCCACACCCATGCTTGCAATTGTGATCATGGCTATAATCATGAAAGTTCTGCCTCTACTATTGCTTAGCTAGGTAATTTTAAGAAGTAACTAATCATTTGGAGCCTCAACTTCTTCATCCATAAACTGAGAATACTAATACCTATAAAGTAAGAGAGATTATTAACTGAAATGATGAATGCAAAGTGCATGTGTATGAGATAGGCATTCTGTCAATGCTCAATAAATACTTCCAGGTATTCATAGCAATTGTCTAAGTTTCATGGAATAACTCAGACTTGATTTTGGCCCTAACCTGTTATATACAGGCTTTATAAGCTGCATACAGGCATACATGCTGACAAATATCTCAATCTTATTCTCTCTGTGTCTCTGCCTCTGTCTCTGTGTGTCTGTCTCTGTCTGTCTGTGTCTTTGTCTCTGTCTGTCTCTGTCTCTCTGTCTCTGCCTCTGTCTCTCTCTCTGTCTTTCTCTCTCTCTATCTCTCTCTCTGATATTGGGATCTATCCAAACATAAAGATTTTATGCTTGCTAGACAAGAACTCTATCACTGAGCCAGGCCTCCAGCCCTGGTTAGTTTTAGGACAGGATTTCACTTCCTACCCAGGAAGTATGCTTAAGCCATGATCCACCTACTTTAGGCTTCGTATCAGGCATATACCATTGCATCCAACTTTTCTTACTGGAAAAAGAATCTTATGGACTTTTCTGCCAGTACGGCCTGGAACTACAGCCATTCCAATCTTAGCCTTCTACAAAGCTTGGGTTGAAAGACCAGATCACTGGGTTGAGATGAGGAATCTCATAAACTTTTTAGCCCAGGCTGGTCTTGGACCATGATCCTCTCATTCTCAGCCTCCAAAGTAGTAGGATTACAATTGAGGGTCATCGATGCCCTGCTCCTAAAGATCTTTTTTTTCTTCTTGCATGTTTGGCTAAAGGGAAATAAAAAGAAATCTTAGGTGGAAAACAGGTTTGATCTGCCACCTCCCCAGATATAACGATGAGTCACATCTCAGAAGCCTTTCCTCCCCCAGATATAAGGATGAGCCACATCTCAGAAGCATTTCCTACTTCTCAAGAGCCACTTTAGTGAGTTTAATACTACGGGATAACTATGTTTCCCCATTTATAATCTGTTTCTTTTGTTTTGTTTTTGTCAGTCATGGGGCCTGAACTCTGGGCCTGGGTGCTTTTCCTCAGCTCTTTAGCCCAAGGCTAGCGCTCTACCACTTGAGCCACATCACCACTTCTGGTTTTTTTGGCTTATGTGGTGCTGAGGAATCAAACCCAGGACCTCATGCATGCGAGACAAGCACTCTACCACTGAGCCACCTTCCCAGCCCCTTATAATCTATTTAATTCATGGCAGTTCTGATATCCATGACCCTGGACAGCTTTTCCACATCTACTGTTCTAAGTATCACAGGCAATGGGGAAAAGGTCAGCAACAAAGATGAGGTAGAAACAAGTCAGTAATGCTGGTGCCAACATCTGTCAAAGAGAGACGCAATGACCTTTCCATGCCTCCCCTTGGACTTCTTTGGTTGCAAGTCTGTGAAACAGAAGACTGGAAGACAGAAGACAAGAAGAATCCTTCTCCCAGCCATTTCTCCAGGTCCCATTAAAAGGCTGACACCATTAATCTGCACTGCTTTACTTCTCATTATGCAGAAATGTGCTCTTGATCAAAAGTCCCCCTGTGTAGCAGCCCGATTTATCACCAATGGCTGTGGGCACATGCCCCCCAAAAATGCATAATCAGCTGATAATACCCACTGAAATCATTCTCCAGATTTGTAAAGCTCGCATCCATGGGAAGGAGACAGTCATACAGAATGCAATTTGCAAATCTCCCTCATAGTTAATACAATGAATTACTCTTTCAACAGGCTTGAACTAAGGAATGAAGTTCTATCTCTTTTGTACATGTTTGGGTCATTGATTTTCTGAGATCTTGTCCAAATTGACCCTACATGGAAATTACAACAATTCAGAGACAAAGGGGACTTAGAATAAGTAGAACACAGACTTGATGACATTAACACAATCTCTTGGGGACACAAATCCCCTCATCAGAGACAGAGGCATTTCTCCTGGGAGCCTACATGCTTCTAAATTCATCACTCTATCTTCAACATCCAAGTGTGGGACATTTGATGTAATCACTTACATTCCATTCTCAGTCCCTTCTATTTCTGTCACATGCACAAATGATCTAGATTTTAAATAAGAAGAAAGATTATGAATCCAAATGTGCTTGGCTCTGTTCTAACCTTTCATTGGGCTGGCAAGTTTTCTTTTCCTTTTTGTTTTTTTTTTGAAGCAGTTCAGAAACTCTCTAATTCCTTGGTTGATAATCAGGCAACAGATAGAATGATACAGGATTTTTAAGCATGGAAGCTATTATTTCCAAACTGTGGAAACTGTCTAGGGTTGTTATAGGAATTAAATTAACTAATAAATATAAAGTACCTAACACATAGTAAGCTCTCAATAAATAGCATCAGTTAGCATCCATTAGTATGGGTCTCTGCTAAATGGTCCAAGGAAGGTCTCTCAAAATCTTCTGACAAGAATACTGCTTCTTTCTGAACCTTCTACTCACCCTCCACCTTGGGTGTTGGCTTGATTTTGTCTTAACACAGACTAGTCTGTTGTTATTCGTTTGTTTTGTTTTTGTCGGTCGTGGGACTGAACTCTGGGCCTGGGTTCTGTCCCTCAGCTCGTTAGCTCAAGGCTAGCACTTTACCACTTAAGCCAGAGCGCCACTTCCGGCCTTTTCTGCTTATGTAGTGCTGAGGAATCGAACCCAGGGCCTCATGCATGCAAGGCAAACACTTTACCACTGAGCCACTTTCCCAGCCCTAGAGTTTGCATTTTCCAAGTTCCAAACCACCATTATTTTCATCATTGCCTCCTAATCACATAGAGGAAATCCAACTCTTTCCATAAGGAAAAGTTCCTGGATTTATTAGGGAATAATTCTGCTCCAATTGAGTCATCTGTTTTCTAGGCTTTACTTCAAAATTTATCACTTAAACTTGAGCATCTTTCATGGCTCTGAGCTTCATATGGAGAAAACTGTGGTGAATGAGCCAAACCACTTTTCTGGCTTAAAAGAAAAAAAAAAAAAAGCAAGGCGGGGAGCCAGTAATAAGCCAACATCCAGGTACATCGAGCTCAGATTAAACAGAGGCTATTGTTTTATCATGCTTGCTCCAATTTTCTTATACAGAATAAACAATAGAGTATGGCTAAAATCTTACTACAAGATTCTGTTGCTTCTCCCTCTTCCCTCTCCTGTAGAGGTGATCAATGAATAGAAGTCAATGCACAACATTTTGTGTATTTTTTAAAGCAAATAGATATTTCCAGAAACAATGTGCAGTGTCATCGTGACGACTTAAAATTTAAACAAGGTTTCCATACTGTGTATGTATTATGACTTCATATCCTACGATTTGTTATTCATAGTATACTTGTGGAATTTATTTGCTCTTAGATTCACTAACTCATTTTAGTTATTGTGTTGCAAACCACTGTGTGATTTAATCATGGCTTACTTACTCAATCCCATTTTGGAGAATATTTACTTGTAAGTTAATTAGGCTGATACATTTTAGTTATAATTTTGCAGACACATGCACACGTGACTATGTGTGTGTATACATAGATATGAACAAGGCTCCTTTTTTTGATATAGATGCAATTATACCTCCTCTTTGTGCTTGTACAAATCCATAGCTGGGATACTGTATTATAGAATATATACAACTGCAGTATTATTGGATGCTGACAAATTATTCTCCTAAATTATGCCAAATTAGTGTCACCAGCACTGTGTATGAAACCCTGAAAAAATGTAGTAAATATTAGCAGAAAAATTGCCATTAGTCAATTTACTAATCATAATGCAATAAAATTACCAATACTTACCAAAAGCAAATATAAAACCAAACTTACTTGAAAATCTAAAGCATATTCTACAATAACTGGGCTATAAAAATGGTGAAGAGATAAGCCACCTATGGAAGTTACTAAAAGTTGAAAATAGTCACAAATTAGATTCTTAGACTTTTTAAATGTTCAGTTTGGGATTTAATAATGAGACCTTAAGAAACATATTACTCATCTTAAAAAAAGAACTATAAACACAATTTAAGGAAAGGTAAGTCAACAAAAATCTATAACTGATAAAATATAAATATACTTGGTGTAATTTATCAAATTAATACAATTTTAAAGTCTAAAATTAGAGAGAGATGTATGGAGACATTATGAGACAGAGGACTTAAGCTAGTACAGACATTAAGGAGATTAAAACAATTTATACATACAACTATGAGGAATTGATTTAAAAACTTAGGGGAAATTGAGTTACTCTAAAACTAGAAATTAGCAAAGTTGATCCAGGAAGAAAAAATATACAATGTATTGCTGTATTACCTTAAGTAATATTGGAAAAGTATGTTTAAATTATCTGGAAATGCTAAGCACCTGATTTAATCATTATACATCTTATGCATATATTTAATTATCTACCATATCCTATAAATATGTAAAATAAAACACCTAGTGCTATTAATGTATAATGATTAAAATAGTAAAAACTTGAGACAATAGACCCACTCAAGATTAATTTTCATATATGATTTGAATGGATGATTTAAATAGAGTAGAAGCTGCTCATACGAAGTATAGAAATTGTCAATAAACTCAGGAAAAGTTGCTCACTGTTATATCACTTGGAAATGTAAAATTAGATCCTATTTCAGACCCAGAAAGATGGCTAAAATTAAAGAAGAAAGTACTCATAAATTGATATGTTGTTTTGAAACTATTTGTATAATCTATTTAAGAGAAATCAAAATTTTAAATAAATAAAATGTAGTGTTAAACCCCAAAAAAGAAAGTCAACATCAAATGTTGGCAAAGATGTGGGGAAATTAGGATCCTCTTGCCATGCTAATGGGAAGGCAGGATAGTGTGTAGTCACTTAAGAAAAGCTTACAGAATAGCAAACTGAAACACAGTTACCATATATCTGTGTACACACACACACACACACACACACACACATGCTTAAGAGACAGGAAAACACAAGAATTTGCATGCACATATTTAGAGCAGCATTATTCATAGAAAAACACCCAAATGTTCCAGAAAATAATGGATGGCTCAAGAAAATGTGAGATATGCATATGATAAACGTAAGAAAAAAAATACCTGGGTGCTGGTGGCTCCATAACTCTGAAATCCTAGCTATACAGGAGGCTGAGATCTCAGGATCTCTGTTCAAAGCCAGCCTGGGCAGGAAAAGCCATGAGACACTTATATCCAATTAACCACCAAAAATCTGGAAGTGGATCTATGATTCAAGTGGAAGAATGCTATCCATGAGCACAAAAGCTTAGAGACAGCATGCAGGCCCTGAGTTCAAACCCCAAGATGGACACAAAAATGAAGTAAACAAAGAAAATAAAGAAGGATGTTATGATACATACTGCAACCAGAAAAACTTTGAAAATATTGAATTCAGTGTCACAAAATACCACATCTTGCATCATTCCATTTATACCAAATATTCTGAGTCATTAAATCTATAGGCTGACAGTAGCTCAATGCTTTCTTAAAGACACAAAGAGGGATTCACCTCAGGAGTGAAAACTATGTTCTAAAATCAAACTGTGGTGATAGCCCAATTCTATGAATGTACTAAAACTTTTGGATCGTGCACTTCCTGTAGGTAAACTGAATGCTATGTAAATTATATGTAAACAAAACAGTTAAAGCAAACATAAAAGAATGCTTTGAAATTCCGAAGATGAATTATAGCAACCCACATTTGGATTCTGGTATTATGAAAACATCATTTTTCTACCTGTAAGGTTCCTGGCTTGTTTTCTTTTTTTTCCTCCAATATTCATAAAACAATGAAATAAATAGAGAATTAAGCCTTTTATTCTTCCATGGAAAATAAAACATGAAAATTGCCATTTTTTCCCTAGAATACAAGGAAATATCTCATTACAAATAGTACGACTGGGCCCAAATTGATAGCTAGAAACAGATGAAAAGCATGTTTTGGAATTTTAGAAATAATGAAGTTCCTATAAAAAATATATCCATAACATCTGCAACATTTGTGCTAAATAAATAAATTGTAGAGTTATTGACAGAAACAAAGCATTTTAAAAGTATACACTTATATAAGTATATATACATAGAAGTGTCAACACATATACAAATACATATATATATGTATATACATATATACATGTATATATATACATATATATATATATATATATATATATATATATACTCACGCACACAATTTTCCATACATTTTCCCCACAAGGCAAACTTTAATACTGTAATATACTACTGAACATAACTTGAACACTGCAATATACCCCTGAATGTAACTCCCTGATGTCCTGCACAAAACTCAGGAATCTAAGATCAAACATGATTTTTTTTTTCAATCTGAAAACAAATGTTTGGTCCAAAGTTATTCTTAATGTCACTCTAAATGATCATAGCCCTTACCCAAGGTGCACCAAATCTAACAGAAACATGCTTACAATGCTCTGCTTCTGGTCTTTCTCCCTGCCCCTCCTATCAGAAGGGGTATTATCCCTGTTCTTCAAAATTTCTAAGTTAGAAGTCCAGTTCTAGCTCTCTCCCTCAGCCTTTGGGGTTCCTATTTTGATTTGGGGCCTCAGCTCTTACAGATTTTCTCAGTTATGTTAGGCCTGGGAACTGTTAAGAGAGATATATTTTATTTTACCATTTCTACACCTTCTAAATGGTATAGAAGTGGTAAGAACCAAAAAGCACAACCATAGAAATCCTTTTATAGATTCATTTGCAATCTTCATTCTCACCCATGGGATTTCAGGCTTACAATGTTCCAGAACTTTATACAAAATTGCTCAACTAATGTCAACAGGAGTTGAGCACCTGACACTTACAACATGTGTTTCACTCGGCCCAGTGGGAAGTTCCCCTGAGCGATCACTGAGTGGGACTCTTTGTTAAGCATACAGACATTCTGTTTACTTTTGTTTCTGTGCCTGTACTGGGGCTTGAAGAACTTAGAGCCTTATACACACGTGGCTTGCTTGCTCATAGCCAATACTTAACCTTCTGTGCCAGGCCATCAATCTGGTCCTTCGCTGATTCTTTTGGGTTGGAGTCTCTTGTAATTTCCTGCCCTGGCTGACTTCAAACCACAATCCTCCAGGTCACAGCCTCCTGAGTAGCAAGGACAGACATGAGCCACTCTCACACAGCTAAACACACAGACTTCTGGGTCCAGCCTGGATCAAGTGCATCAGTTGCTATGAGAATCTTCTCAATTTGTACAATGGACCCTGCCTGCTCACAAGAAACAGAAAAGCAGTGCATTATCCTCCTCCCACATTAACACAATGCCCCACCAATTTCCTAATAAGAACCAATCCAATCCAAGACTATAGTAACACTTCCAAGGTGGATGGAAGAATACTCTGCTTATATTTCATTTGCTACATTGTTCATAATCCCTGGGCTTGTCTGTTGGCCTTTCAATGAGCAGAGAGGAATGAGGAGTGAAGGAAATCATTTCAAGAAAGAAAAAATAATAATTTTATTACACTAAAAGTTTGGAAGACTTAGAATACTAGTCCCTCCAAGGTAAAGTTTCCTTCAGCAGTGATGTGTCAAACATTTTTCCCAGCAGAAGAACTTTTAACACACTATATAAATACCACCAATACGCGAATGTCGCCGTAGTAATAATTAGTTTTCTCCCTCTTTCATCTTCATTGTTTCTGCCCACACATATTTCCTATTTCGAGCTTTGGTGTAACAAATGCATCTTTGGAAGGGGAAACCCACGCCTTGTTTGCACAAACACAGGTCTCTTTATCGCCACGTGCAGTCTCTCTGGTTCTCAGAACAGAACAATGCAGCATTTTCTTCTCTCCCTGGCCCCAGAGAGCTGACAGGATTCATTTAATTTCCATGTACAATGTAATCTGCAGATAATAACAGGTCATTCACAGCAATCTCATTCTGCCTGCCCTGATCACCCATCATGGTGCTAATTGTGGGATAATGTGATGTACCACTAAGGCAAGCACTGGGCACTGGGCTGGACATTTTGTTGTCATGATGCTGAAGAAGGGTGAGTATCAGCAAATACCAAGGACATTTCACTTCTCTTCTGAAATAATTCAAGAAATGAAAGCAAGGCCTTTGTGTACACAGCATCTTCGGTATTTCTGCTAGACCGCTTTGAATGCTCATCCATCCCAAATGATTGATCTGGCCGATGCTAATTGTCTACCAATTGATTATTCTTACTTTAAACTATTTTTAAAATATTAGCAAGATGCTAGTGGCTTATGCCTGTAATCCTAGCTACTTGGGAGACTGAAATTAGTAGAACGAAAGTTCCAGGCCAGCCAAGCTATACTAAGGAGACTCCTCGATTAATAGCTGGACACAAGGGCACACGCCTGACATGCCACCATTTGGAAGTCAGTGATTTAGCCCAACACAGTTTCTTTCAATATAGTTTTCTTATGTAAAAGAACTCATGATCATTACAAATTATTTTGTTTGACTTGAAATGTCCTCCATAGTCTTTGAAGTAGCTGAAATTTCAGATCCTGGTTATGCAAGGCAAGAAAGTTTACAAGACTCCATCTCAACCACAGAAGCTATCACTAAACACAGCTTCCTGGCTGTCATGAGATGAGTAGCTCTCCTTCTTGCCATGATGACATTTGGTCTCAGCACAGACTCAAAGCAGTGGCTGCACTTGGCCATAGACCGAAGCCTTTGAAATCATGAGACAAAATAAATCCTTCTTTCTTTAAGCCGTTCCTCTCAGATACAGGCCACATAAAATGACACAAAGTCTGACTACTACATATTAAAAAAAGAAAGAAAGAAAGAAAACAGAAAAAAGTTCACCTTCAGTGAACTCTCAGCTGACCTTCAGCTTCTCTCAGGGCAGAGAGACCCCCTTAGGGCAGAGTGTGAAAATGAAGCCACAGGGGAGGTGACTTATTCTTTCTCAGAAAGGAAATATAACAAAGTGTGGAAACTGAGGAAGATATGGCCCAGGAGTCCACCCAAGGGTCAGCATCATGGCTGGGCATTGTGTGATGCCTGTGTGCTGCTGGCTGGAGGAGGAGGAGGTGGAGTTGCTCAGGCAGGGCCCCCTGCTCCTCTCCAGCCAAGAAGTAAGAACGCTTGCTGGGTCAGCACAAAGCTCAGCCAGCTCCAGGGCTCCAGGCCAGAGTTTCAGGCTTTGGAAGGAAAGACATGTTGGCCTGTTCCCTGATCTCATTCTCCAGTTGTGTTTTGGATAGATGAAGATGGAAAATATACTCACCACCTAAGAGAGGCAGAAATAACTTCAAAACCCTGGGATGGGGAAAGGAAGAGATAAAGTGGCTAAGAGAAGTGGGGCAAGTGGATAGAGTTCAAAGAAACACAAAGAAAGAGAAAAGGCAGAGTGATAGGAGAGAGGCAGTGGGACAGGGAGGGGTGAGCAAGGAACAGACAGTGGTAGGCAGCAGGGAAAGGGGAATGGAGGGAGGAGAAGGAGACAGTGATAGAAGAAGAGATGGATGGATAGATAGATGATAGTAGGAGAGAAAAAAGAGAAAGGAAGGAAAGAAGGAGGGAGGGAGGAAGGAAGAGAGGAAGAAGGGAGGGAAGGAGGAATGGAAGCAGGAAGGAAGGAAAGGAGGGAAGGAGGGAGGGAGGGAGGCGCGAGGGAGAGACAGAAAGGGAGAAAGAAACTGCAGGAGGGTAGATTGATAGACCAAGATATATATTAGATGCACAGATAGATAATTAGATAAATAAGTAATGATAGCTGCGTGCATGCATGCATATGTACATAGAAAATGGAAACATGCATACACATATATATATAGAGAGAGAGAGAAATTGTAGATACACAAATGTTATACATGCATACATACATACAATGAGGGATGGGATGGGACAGTGAGAAACCCAGAGGGAAACAGACAACAACATGTGACAGGAGCAGGGATACTGTGGCTGGTACTGTGGCTGGGTGGGGATGAGTGCACAGCATCTTTGGGTATGTGCAAGTGGTATGGGTGTAGGTCTTTCAATTTTGGAAGGGATCTTAGACGAGTCCTAAGGCTTGAAACCAACCTCTGGCTTCTCCCATTCACTCTGTCACTGACACACCTGGAGTATCTTGCAGCCCCTTAATTCTTCCTTAAAATCCACAACGTCTTCCCATTTTGCAAACATTTTGCTAGTGACTTGGTGAATGAGTAGGGTATTAACTCCACTGTAGGACCCAGCTTGTGGACATTTTGGAGAGTTGGTGGGATCCCAGCATCCCGAATGAAGTCCAAGCTGAAGTGGGCATCCAGGTACTAGAGCTGTGGGCACTTCTGTCTGTTCAGTTCAGGGATCAGACTCTACTACAGCAGGGTACTGACAACTATATAAGATTTCTCAGGCTAAATCAGTGCTGTGGGAAACCCAGGGTTCAGCTATAATCAGAGAGAAAGAAGCAGGGATGGGGCTAGAGGAGCACTGGGAAACAGGCACCAAAATCAGAGCTGAATTCTAGATGCCAGACTGGGTCGAGAAAGTGAAGGGAAAGTGTTACAGAAAGGCAATGGAGGGATGATGGATTAAGTGGCTGAATGGAAGTGAGGCCCAATTGGAAATACTGGGCTTAACCTAGGATGTCCAGCTGGGTTTCCCATCCCCAGATCACATGCATCACACAGAGGAAGCAACAGAAGTCTTGCTGCCTGTAAAAGCTGTCAAAATTGAGATCCTCTTGACTCTGTCAACTGAGTGCTGAGATTACAGGTGTGGACCACCCTGCTGGGCTTTGATTTTTCTTCTTCTTCTTCTTTCCTTTTTCTTCTTCCAACCTTCCCCCAAGCTCCTAATCTTAAGGCATCTGCCTAAAAAGATGGAGCTCTCCAAACTGTGCATCACCGGTTCCTAAAGCAAGCAACCTCGTTGTATTGCATTATACAAAGTCTACCAAGACCGCAAGTAAAATCAAAATGGGAGACTGAAAATTCTCTCGCATCATCGCACTTCCCTTGGGGATAAAACCACTCAGAAGTCTCTGAAATTCTATTCTGATTTTCCAAACTGCCTCTCTGAGCCATTCACCTGTTGGGCTCTGCTTGCCTTGGGCAGCCTGGAGGCCCCAGGCCCTGCTCAGGTACAGCTGCTGAGTGGAGTAGCCTTCTAATAAGGCAGGTGTCAGTCCAGAGAGAAAATATCATTAGTGATTGCATGTGAAAGGGAAATGCGACCAGAGGAGCTGAGAAGGGAGGTGGTTGTCAGCCTGAAGAGACTGTGATCAGGATATAAAATCCTCATTTCGGGATAGAGCTGAGGGGAATTGAAGAAGACGGAACATGTAATCAAGGAACTCGAGACAACATGTTTTCCCAGTAACTGAGCTTTAGGATCACCCAACAGGTACAGAACAACTTAAGCACAGTGACACCCGTTTGCAGGGGCCGCGGAGAGGCAGGCTGGGTGATTCCGGAAAAGAATGTCACCCTGGGAATGAAAACACCACGCTCAGCTCTACAAATGCTTTTGAGATTAGAGGAGCCCCTGGGTGGCTTTGACTTTAAGTGGTGATTGTTCCCCTGGGAGAAATCAGCCACAAATTTGTGCAAGTTCATAGGCACGAGGAAGGAAATTGCTCCAGCAGGAAAGCTTTATCAAAGAACCTGATGTGGAGTCAGACCCAGAGAAAGGCACTCAGCAGGTGTCAGAGAAAAGGCAGCTGCTGGAGTAGCATAGCCAGAGAGAAAGTGCTGTCCCAGAACATGAGGATGTGCAGTTCAAGGTTGTTCTTTCCTACAGTAAGGACCTTATATAGGGCAGAAAGAACATGGGACTAGAACCATGATCTCAGACTGGAAGAACCCACTCCAATCTCTCCCTTCCCCAATCCAACTCCAGATGGATAAATGCTGGGTTTTTTTGGTCATTGTTTTTCCAACTGAATTATTATTTACATGCAACCGAATTATCCAATTTTCCATATGTAGTTCATTGAAGGTTATTTGGGGTGTGTGTGTGTGTGTGTGTGTGTGTGTGTGTGTGTGTGTGTGTTTTCTTTGTTGCCTGATTGGGGCTTAGACTCAGGGCCTGGGAACTGTCTCTTACCTTAGCTTTTCACTCAAGGATGGAGCTCTATCACTTGAGCCACAGCTCTACTTCTAGCTATTTGGTGGTTAATTGGAGATAAGAATCTCAGGGACTTTTCTGCCTGGGCTAGCTTCTGGCATAGTGAGCATGGTAGGCATGTCCTACCACATCTAGCTTTTTATTAATTGAGATGAGGTCTCATTAATTTTTTGACCAGTCTGGCCTCAAATTACAATCTTCCTGATCTCCACCTCCAGCATAGCTAAGATCACTGGCATGAGCCACCAAGTCCAATAGAATGTCTTGAATTGCCTTGATAGCCTCATCATAAAACAATTGAACATCTATTTGTAACCTTACATTTTAGAATCTCTACTCACTAATGGATACCATCTATAACTCTTGCTCCCAGGATTCTGATGTAGAGCTCCTGTATTCCTTGAAAGTCTCGGATACTAGGAAGGTCCTGTCACGGCATAAGGCTGAAGGACAATACAGGTAAACTTCCTCAATCAAACCCCTTCTAGAAAGATATCTATGCCACTTAATGAGGGGAGAATCCCTGAAGACGTATCACTTGTATAAGGGCTCCCCTGTCAGCACGATCACATTGTCTATTGAGCTTGAAAATTTGAATTTTGGAGGGAGCACACTCAAACCAAAGCATGATGGAAAAAACAATCTTCTCCATGAGGACAAGTGTGGTGGTATTCACCTCCAGGGGCAGAGTCAAGACAATAGTGCTTCTGTGCCAGACCAGACAAAAGTTAATGAGAACCTATCACAAAAACAAACTAGTAACAAAAGGAGTAGGGAAGTGACTTATGTGGCAGAGTGTTTGCATAAGGCTTTGAGTTTAGTGTTTGACAGATGATAGATGATAGACAAACAGATAGACAGAAAGATCTTAGCAATGACCTACAGTTGTTTATTGATCCCTATGACATGGCAAATCATCAAAACAGAAAAGTAAGTTCACCAACAAAGAAGTTATTTCTCTCGTACACTGTTATTTAGTGAGCTATATTTTTCTCTCTCTCCCCCTTAAGTTGCTCTTGAAATCCTCAGAAAATCAACTTTGGCCTTGTTGCCTTTCCTTACTGATTTTCATTGATCACTATGGGTCCATATCTTAAGGCACGATCTATTTGTTTTGGGAGTAAATTTGCTTGTTTCATCGTGATAAATACATAGCCCACTGATTTAAAACTACCATTGAAGACTAAGCATTTAATGTTGTACATTTATCTCAAAGTTTTGTCACCACTCACAAAATCCAATATGTTATGTTATACTAACTACCCATTTCAAGATATATTAATTTCCTTGTGCCTTCTAACATTTCCAAATAATTAAGGCTTTCCGAATCTCTTATTGGTATTGACTTCAAGTATTATTCTATCCTGATTTCTTCTTTTTGGTGGTACTAGAGTTTGAACTCAAGGCCTCAAACTTGCTAAACGGACACTCTGCCACTGAGCCATGCCTCAGCCCATTTTCACACTGGCTAGGTTTTAAAATAGGGTCTCCCTTCTACACTGTGTACCTAGGTTGCAATCTACCTTTATTTGGCTTCCTGTTGTAGCTGGATGACAAGCACACATCATGCCCAGATTCTTCCATTGAATTGGAGTCTTTGAAGACTTTTCTATTCAGGGATGGCATGGAACCACAATCTTCCCAATGTTCACCCCCTAAGTAGCTATGTGCATGAGTCACCAGCACCCAGCTTCTCTGCTTGCTTTCTTAAAAAAAACACAAACAAACTTGCATTATGTTCACATTTTTATTATTTTCTCTGGAATGATTAATCTTACATGAGCTATATCATTGCCTAAACAGAAACTGTTTGAATACATTTATTTATTTACATATTCTATAGGGTTTTTCTAAAGCTCCACCATGAGTCTTGTGCTGAGTATGACATTGGAAATATAATAGTTAATAAAAGCATAAGCAGATTAACGAATAACAAAGAATAAAAAATACCTTTGTCAAACTTACTCTAATAAAATCACACACACACACACACACACACAAGAACTAGCACAAGTAAAGGATACAGAGAGCATGTGGTTATGAGAGCATGTAATAGAACAATTTACAGTGATTAAAGGAATGCGTGAAGATGTCCCCTGGGGAAGAAATAATGGCACTACCATCAAACACTGCTGCCAGCCTCTAGAAAGCATCATCTCTGTGGTTCTATGAGCTGAATCCTCAATGCTGAATCTATGACCACCAGCTAGATGTCAGTGGACAAGTGAACCATGTACTACCTATGTCTGTCCCAGCAAAGGCATCCAGAAGATGCTAGAATCTGTGATGTAAGCATTCCTCCTGGATTCCTCAGCAGTTTGGGCAAAGCATTCTATGTGCAGAGCCTAGAGATTAGGAGAGCTGTAATTAGAGTCAGGGGAGAGGCAGAGAAAGAGAGAGAGAATGCACAAGTATGCACAAAACCAACCCAAGGGAGGGATGAGTTAAGAGTATCTGCCACTTCCAACACTTTGTGAGTAAGTGCGAATGGACTTAAATGAGATTGGAAGGACAGGATCTTAAATGAGATTGTAGGATTGGAAAAAGAGGGGGGAAATCATTGTATATGGATGAAAATTCTGTGTTGGCGATTCAGAGCCTGGATTTTTGTTCCAGCTCTGGGAGTCTAGGGAACTGGCCACCAGGGATCTGGTTCTACAGCAGGGAGCAGCACTTGGAGCCTTGGGAGTTGGAGAGGAGGGCTGAGCACTTGCTCTGCCGACCATGGGAAGGGGGATAGGGCCCCTCCTTCATTCTTGTCATAACACTCGCAACGTTCCTCTATGAAGATTTACTGTGAGTCCTGTCAACGTTATGGTAATGTTTTCTCCGTGTGTTTTATAATGATGGAGTAATTATAAGAGGGTGACACAGATACTTTGTCCCTCTTTTGTTTTGTATGCTTCCTGAAAGGCATGTTCTGAGTCCTTGAAGTCATTTGCTTTTTAAAAACCCTCCTAGAGTACTTGAAAAAATGAAAAAGTATCATCCCAAAGGCATTTATCATTTGAATATGAGTTATATTTAGCAGAGGATCTGTTTCTTAATTATTTCTGGACAGAACTCAGGATTGCAGGTGGAGCCATCATGGCTGGGGATATAGGGCAGGAAACAAGGAGACTGGAGATGCTTTTGCTCAAAGAAAGAACAAGAGAGAGAGAGAGAGAGAAACAAAGAAAAAGAAAGAAAGAAGAAAGAAAGAAAGAAAGGAAGGAAGGAAGAAAGAAAGAAAGAAAGGAGGGAGGGAGAGAGGAAGGGAAGGAGAGGGAGAGAAGAAGAAAAGAAGGAAGGGAGGGAGGAAGAAGAGAAGGAAGGAAAGAAGGAAGGAAGGAAGGAAATGGAAAGCCATTGACGGATTGTAAGTAAAATTCTTTAACCCAACTTGTGTATTTAAAAAAAAAATAGCCTTCTGATAGAGAAAGCATCTCAATGGGGCCAGGATGCTAGGAAAATGTTACAAAGAGGTTGTTACTGTCATCCTCATGAGAAGATGTAAAAGACTGGGACAAAGATGAGGATGATGAGAGAGGATAGAAATGATGGATCCACAAGAAAATGTGGTATATATACACAATGGAATTCTATGCCTCCATCAGAAAGAATGACATTGCCCCACTTGTTAGGAAATGGAAAGACTTGGAAAAAATATTAAGTGAAGTAAGCCAGGCCCTAAGAAACATAGGTCCCATGGTTTCCCTTATTTGTAATATCTAGTATATGTCTGAGTCAAGCAGAAAAGGTCAGATAAGGTGATGTTAGGGAAATGAACCCTAAGATATGTATTCAAATGGTTTTTTCTTCCATGTGATTGTTTCTAACACATTCATAAGATAATTTCTTTGTTGCTTTGTATATCCCCCCCCCCCGGTATAATCCCTGCTTTCACTGTATTTAATGTTGGTATAATTTGTGGAGGGGAAGGGAAAAAAATCATTTCAATAGGGATACAGGTGGACTCATTGCAACAATGAGATGTACAAGTTGTTATGTCGAAAACGAACTTTACAGGTGGACTCATTGCAACAATGAGATGTACAAGTTGTTATGTTGAAAACGAACTGTACAACTTTGGTGAGGGGGAGGAGGATTGGGTGGGGGAATGGGGGGAGGATGGGAAGGGGTGGGAAGGGGAAACAAAGGCGGAGTCTACAATGCTTGATAAGAAATGTACTCATTATCTTGCCTATTTAATGTAACCCCTCTGTACAGTATTTTCACAATAAAAAATAAGGAAAAAAAAAGAAATGATGGATCCAGAAGATACTACAAGGTACAATTGGAAGGTCTTGGTGACTGATTGGCCAGGTGCTCTCTGTAGGTTTTACTTTCTCATGGATAGCTTCCTTTATCTTAATAATGTTATCTTCTATACAGAAATATCATATTTCACATTAAGGTTTTAGGGCTTACTTTTACTAAATACTACTTCAGTAATTACATTTATTCACAGGATTCAATCCCCCAGCTCCCATTGTGGGAAACTGAGGCTGCTCCCCAGAGTTGGCTACTAAATGTAATTCTAGGATTGATACTTACAAGCATGAAGAACTTTCAAAAAATTGATTATTTTTAGATTAAATTTCCACCAAATAATTTATTGGGTTATAGAACATAGTTGTATTAAGTTTCTTCTAGCAGCAAATGGATTTGTGTGTTACAACATCATAATTATATGGCTTGGGGAAGGGAAAGAGCAGCCTTATTTGTGAGGGTAATGATGTTAAGTCCATCACAGAAAGGACAGTGGTTTATCCTTACTGCAACAGATGCCCATTCTGAATATAGCCATTTGTCTTTCCGGCCAGAACCACCATCTACTGGATGAGAGAACATTTTATGCTTGCCATTATGGAATGCCACGTAACATATCCTTTGGACACAGAACTCATTTTACAAAAAAAGGAGGGTGGGAGGGGTGCTGGTGGCTCACGCCTGTAATCCTAGCTACTCAGGAGGCTGAGATCTGAAGATCATGGTTCAAAGCCAGCCTGGGCAGGAAAAGTCTATGAGACTCTTATCCCCAATAAACCACTCAGAAAAATGGAAGTGGCACTATGGCTCAAGTGGTAGAGCACTAGTCTTGAGCTAAAGAGCTGAGGGACAGCTCCCAGGCCCAGAGTTCAAGCCCCATGACCAACTATTGGGTCATTGGGTCATCTTCACTGACAGTGAAACTTATTTAACTCAGATCATCCAGTGTCCTAAACTTTCAGAAAACCTAACTGAACACCCACTTACGTTGCTGATTGGGAAACAACATCCTGGAAGTATAGGGTTATATCTTAAAATATGCAATATATACTTTTAATAATCCACGGTTAGGGATAGCACTATTTATCCCACAATCAGAACATACAGGTTCGGGACTCAAGTGATCAGAAGTGATCAGGGCAGGAAGTTGCTGTCTTATCTAGATGACTGATCCTGTCTCTGAAGATGTTGGAACTATTGATAATAAAAGGAGGAAACAATATAAAGTCAAGAATAGGGAGGAAAAGTCTCCTGTTATATTTAGGGAATGTGTGATAAGATATTTTGTTATGACCTGAGGCTACTACTAATGTTCAGCCTTGCACACAATGGTGGGGTTTTTTTTCACAGGTATGCACACTTATGATAAAGTTTATAAAGCAGGCACAGTAAGATATGAACAATAACAGAAACACGTAACAATATGCTGTAATGAAAGCAATTTAGCCTTCCGCATTTTATTTCAAGAATTTCCCAGTTAACATTTTGGGAAAGTAGTTCACCATGGGTGGCTGGAAACTTCAGAAGTGACAGTGAAGGTAACAGGCCACACACAGGCTGTATCAATACCAGCGTGGCAGAATGGATAACCGCAGAGATAAAGGCGGGAATGCACACACACAGGCTTACCTGCATGCATACACAGAACTCTCTTTCAAATGTCTCTTCATTCTCTCCCTCATTATTTTATATTAGGCTTATTAGCAACGGTTCAGAGCATGTGTGGTGTCTAGTTCATTTGTTACGCCTGAAGAAAAATACTCTTAAATGACTTCACCACATAGACCAGAGCAGGAGAAATGTAATGGAAACATTTGGATCATACATGTGCAAAATGAAGAGGCCATACTGCTCTCTAAAATGACTCGCTCATGCAGGAGAAGCATTTCTGGCCTGAATGAGAAGATATTATAGCTTCTCAGGGAGAACTTTCTAGCAAGTTGGTGCTACAAAAGAATGAAATAGGCCTCATAGCCAAGGCAAGGAGCTTTTTACTCTTGGAAGCCTAAATGATAGTGGGGCTGAATCCATTAAATACAAGGTTGTGAGGCTAGACAAGGTATCATTGCTCTTGTTTTATCTCTGAGGAAAATAATTCTCAGAGAGGTGATAGAATTTTCCCAACATCACACAGCTAAGATCAGAGCTGTCAAGCTCCAACTAATGCTAAAAGAGCAAAGGTTGCTCTATATTATGCTAGTAAACCAAAAGGACTATGGAGAATTTGTTGGAATCCCCCCCCCCTCTTTCAGAGTTCCAATTCCACTTGGGAACCAATGAGTCCTTTTTTAGGTATTAGGCAAGCTTATTTGAACTTACTCTAATACATATTTAAAATGCATCATTAAATGAAATTTTAAGCTAATTATTTACTCCATTAACCTCTAGAAATTTATAGGACATGAGTATATTATTAACACAACATAAAGTCAATAGCTGTTGTCAGTATATCTCTTAAGCTTCTTTTACATCTCTACCCCCAACCAAATACAACACACAGATGCGCATATACCCCGATCCACACATTGTTCACTTAAACACCAAGTGCTGTTTTCATAAGCATGAGTGCTTGAGTTTAATTTTTTTCTCAGCTGGGTCCCAGTGGCTCAAGCCTATAATCCTAGCTACTCAGGAGACTAAAATCTGAAGACTGTAGTTCAAAGCCAGAGTAGGGAGGAGAGTTTGTGAGACTCTTCTTTTCAATCAACCAGTAAAAAAAGCCAGAAATGGAATTGTGGCTCAAGTGGTAGAGAATGCCAGCCTTAACAGCAGCACCCAGGGACAGCACCCAGGCACTGCATTCAATTCCCAGAATTGGCACACACACAAATAAATACAGTACAGCTGATGCACCTTTGAAAGTAGAAGATAGCTAAGCTGTTTAGACACTTTGTTTAGTTTTGTTTTAAAGCCAGGCTGTTGATTGAACCTAGGGCATTGCTACATGAGTGCTCTACCACTCAACAACTACTGTAACACTGCTTTGACTAGGCTGTCCTCAAACTCAAGTTCCTTCAGCCTCCACCTCCCCCATGGTTTGAGATTACAGATGTGTACTACTTGACCATTCTAGATAATCAAACATGGAAAGGTTGTGATTTCCCTTGCCTTTGAAGTTCAACATGGCAGCCATGCATTTCCATTATTCAAGGAAACACAACTAAAAGTTATCTGAGTTATTTTGAACCCTAATACTGAGGTGCTGATGTCACAAGATGCTGGAGCCTACCTCAGATTGCATCCTCGAGGATGATAGAGCACAAAACCCACTCATGCATCATTGGCTATGTGCTACCTAAACTAAGTCATGATTTGTTGTTTTAAACCACTGAAAAGCAGCCTCTGGTGTTACCTGCAGCTGAACCCAACTGATCCTGACTGATATACAGGTCTATCATACCTACATTAGAGACTGATTTTGCAAAACATCTCTGGAAGACAGACTTCGTTATTTGCATTTTGCAGAGTGAGGAATCTGAGGTTAATGTCATGCCAGGAATCACACCATGGAGTTAGAGATGAAAGAACAAAATGTGACAGTGTGAGCCATGTTACAAAGAAAACAAATCTTCAGGTTTGATGCTGAGTCAGTTGAGCTCTCCAAAAGACAACTTCAAGCTTTCCTCAGGCTTGGATAATCCCTTCCATTAGTAGCCTTAGTCATTGATCTTTCAGAAGATGGGACTCGAATATGGATATAGATCTGCACACAGCATCCACACGGTTGAGCCTTTGGTTGAAGTCCAACCTCAGGGTGGAAATAGAAGGTTGGGAAAGAATTATGCTTAAATAGATAAGAAATACATTCAAAAGAAAGAGCTTTTCTGGAAGGAAACAGCCATGGGATGCCAGGAAGACATCCCAGTGGACTCAGCCATTTCTATCCTGTCTCAAACTATAGTTGTTTTGATTGTAGGTGATAATACAGTACCACGGGAATGGAGCATGTCACACAGGTGAGCATTGAACATGAGAGGGAAAAGGTAAGAGGAAAAGGCAGAATTCAAAGCGTCAACTCTGTGAATAGCTTCAAAATCATCATAGAATTGTGAGTTAGAAGACAGGCATGATGGCTTGTGCCTCTAATCCCAGCTACTTGGAAGGCAGAGACTGGGCAAAAATTCATGAGACCCTCATTGCAAATAATAAAACTGGGCCTGTCAGCATGTTGCTGTCATCCCAGCTATATGGAAAGAGCAAATAGGAAGATTGCAGCATAAAGTTGAGACCTTATTTAATAAGGACCCAAGTAAAAAAGGTTTGGGTGCATGGCTCAAGTGGTTGAGTGAACTGCCTACCAAGCACAAGGCCCTGAGTTCAAATCCTAAATCCTTCCCAAGTATACTATGAGTTACAAGCAAGTGGTTATTTATTGCATACTATCTACATCATCCAGTTGGCAGTGACAATTGCTTTCATTGTATTAACTCATAAATTTTCAGGTTGATTGGCCCATAAAAACCCATTCCTGCCATGGATGGCTCATGCTTATAATCTTAGCTACTCAGGAGGCTGAGATCTGAGGATCACACTTCGAAGCTACCCCTAGGCAGGAAAGTCCAGGAAACTCTTATCTCTTAACGACCAGAAAACCAGAAGTAGAGCTGTGGCTCAAAGGGGTAGAGCATTAGCCTTGATCCATAAAGCCCAGAGACCGTGCCCAGCCCCTGAGTTCAAGCCTCCTGGGAAAAAAATCTATTTCTTATTTGACCTGCTATTATCTACACAGGATGATGGTGGTGCTCAACTCCTTAATTCTCTTGAAGTGTTTCTTTAGGAAAAACAAACCAACATCAAACTCATTATCCCTTTATCTGGAATGTTCTTCAACAGATGAGAGAAACATATGGTCCCAAAACACACATTGATTTCTAAGAGGAAACTACATGAATTTGGCTTTTATACATTAGGAAAGTACCATGAAAAGAAGACAAACAACTTGCTTTGGCAAATAGCTAGAGGTAGCACTCAAGATGGAAGTGCCCCGCCCTCCCTCCGCCCCTCTCCATTCCCACGCTCTGGGCTTGGCTGAGCTGGCTCCTCCCCTGAGCTCAGGGGTCTTGGCTTTCCCCATGGCCCTGGCCTGAATCCTTACTGTTCCCTTTCATAGAGGGTACTGCGTCCAGCCCAAGCTGTTCTCCGCACCTCCCCATTTCCCATTCTCCCTCCAGCCTCCCCATCTCCCACAGGATGATTTCTTTTCGATCATCCATTTGGATCACATCACTAAGCTTGCCAGTGGTTCCCGGGACCTGGCAATGTAATCGGATGCCCCCTTCCAGATCCAGTGTCCCTCCACACTGTTTCCTAGGATCTGTTCCTAAATACCCTTCCCTTCAGTTCTGTGGGAACATGTCAAGTTTCCTCACCAACCCAGTCAGTGTTTCCCTCCAAAACTTCCTATTCAGGTTTGATCTAGTAGCTCACACCTGTAACCCTAGCTACTTGAGGAGTGTGTTTTTAAGCCAGCCTTGGCAGGAAAGTCTGTGGGACTCTTATGTTGGATTAAGCATCAAAAAGAAAAAAAAGAGCTGTAAATAGAGCTTTAGCTCAAGTGGCAGAGCACCAGCTTTGTGCATAAAAGCTTAGGGACAGGGCCTAGGCCTTGAATTCAAGCCCCAGAATGGGCACACACACACACACACACACACACACACACACACACAATCAAAAACAAAAACAAAAGCCCTCAAAACCCAAACGACATTTTCTTTTCCAGGAAGCCTCTTTTTGTATTTCATTCCATCCAGCTTTGTCAGGATTTACCTGACATATTGCTTTAAGTCTCTGTTAACTTGTCTCTCACCACTCATAAACTTTGTAGTCTTTAAGAGTAAGGATTATGTCTCATTAATTTTGTTATCACAGAATATAATACTGTCTTGTCACATAAGTATGAGGTGACAAGGAACAGTGTTTTTAAAAATGAGGGGAAGCTGGGCAGATCATGCCTATAATCCTAGCCACTCAGGAAGCTGAGAGCTGGAAAATAGTTGGAGTCCAGTGTGAGCAGAAAAGTGTACTTGAAGATATCTCTAAAAATACCAGAAAAAAAGCAGGTCGAGAGGTCAGATTAAAGTGGTAGACAAAGGTCAAACCAATGCAACATCAATACTCACAAGACAGTATGTTGCAAGTTAACTTTACAACTTGAGGAGAGGGAAAGTGGGAAAAAAATGAGGGATGGGGTAACAATGTTCGACAAGAAATGTATTCATTACCTTACATATGTAACAGTAACCCCTCTGTAAATTACCTTGACAATAAAAGTAAATAAATAACTAAATAAAATGGTAGAATATCAGGCTAGCAAGTGCATGGCTCTTAGTTTTTTCTAAAAGGAGGAAAGAAAAAGGAAGGAGAGAAAGAAAAATTAAAAAGGCAAGAACATACCATCTCTGTTGCTCACTATCTCATCTTCCAGATCCCTTTCACCAGTCTACGTACATTTTCTGGGCAAGAATCTTTCAATAAAAGTGACCACACGGGTTTTTCATCACTGGTGAAAATAATATTTTCTACCAATTCAGCAAGAGAATGTCTAGAGTAAGGAGTTCTTTAATAGTATCACAAACTCAAAAATTGTCACTTAGCAATATTAGGTGTTGAAATGAGATGGCCATAAAATGATGACAATAAAATGATCTATTATAGTGTTACGTAGTCTTTAAACAGCATCTATGTACAATGAATGCCTTGTGCCATATTAGAAACACCTAGAATGGTAGGCTAAGCAGGTGTTACAATTTCCATTCCACAGAAAAAAATAGTGGGAGGTTTAGGGAAGAAGAGATTTCTCTCAAGGTCACCTTGCAAGTCATAAACACTCACACACACACACATACACACACACACACACAAAACAACTACTTGCACATCCCCAAACTTCTCATCAGACTTCACTTTCCACAGGCCCTGCTGAACTACTATGATTTAAGTAAAAAGTCAAGGAAATTCCCTTGGACTTAAATGTTACTCTGAGCTTTATTACCCTTTGTTTGGAATTTTTATATCCAGCTTCCTGTCCACATTGTTATAACTTAGCACTTACCAATAACCTTTTCCAAGGAAAAAGAACAGCAACAATTTCTTTGGCTTCTACTTCTGTGATTTCAAAATTATGGTTTTGCAATTATTTTTCCCAACATTCAAAATGTACAGGAGGAGTTTTAAAAAGTTAAAAAATAGCCACTAATCTTTTGAATCAAAAGATTTTTTTTCTGTAATCAACCTCCAGCTAAGGATTGATCCATGACATAAATCCAGGGAAGAATTCCTTATTCCATATGGCTCATCAATGATGAAATCTTTATCCCCAGGTCTGGGATGACAAAATAATTCTTTTGTTCACTCATTCAATTAATCATTTAGTAAATATGAAGATCCTGCATTGTACCCATTTTCTTTTTTTATAGAGAACTTTAAAAAAAAACTATAAAGTGAAGATCCAGATCTGGGATTCTTCAAATTCAGTTCTTTCTGTGTTCTTCTTGGTCCCCCCTCACACACAGACCCCACCCCCACCCCCTGCTGCCGCCCAACAATCTATTTTGAATTCTTTCTTCATTTCCATACTAACAGTCTCTTCTGTGTGTGAGGCTAGAATGGCATTATTGGTGACAGTCTTATTACTTCTAATGGCTTCTGGAGCTCAGCGGGTCATGACTTACTAGATGGTCTTCTGGGGCAAATACAATTCTCTCACCCTTGCGATGTGGCAGAAACACCAGGAGGACAAATTGTGAGAAGAGTTTGTAAAGCTCCCCCTTGGTCTTGCCCTGGACTGGCAAGACCCAAAGAGACTCAATTCTAATTAAGCAGTCACAGAAATTCCTCAAGGGCTTGGGCCTTCCCACATTCAGAGGGACACTAATTAGGTGGGATCCCGTCCCTGCCAAACTCCCTGGCCCACTGAGGGAAGGCATTCTCTTCCACTAGCTGCAGTGTTTGACCCCTTTCATTCATTCCCTAAATTGTGTTTGCCCCACTAATAAAGCCTCACGGTGGGAGCCGGCAGACTGCCTGCCTCTCTCTATCCAGGGAACACTCCTTGCTCCCCAGTGAGCATGGTGGGGCATGAATGACCCTTTTGTCTTCATCTCAAATATTTTGGCAGGCCTTCTGAAAACAGTGGTGAATGAGAAACCACATGGTCCTAATTGTTTTCTCTGGGAGTGGACTGACTTCCTGGGGTTGTAGCACACACACACACACACACACACACACATTGTAGCACACACACACACACACACACACACACACACACACACGGTGCCTTGGGATCAAGGCTGTCTTTAGACTTCTCCAAACTGTGATTTTTCAGAAGCACCAAAATATATACCAGTGTTCCAAGAAAGAACGCTTTCTCTACCCAAGTGTAGTTTATCATCTAGGTAAAAGCAGCAAGGTGTGATTTCCTTTCCGGTTAAAAGATGCACTGAGCCAAGTTGAGCCAACCTGTCTATATCAAGGAAGGTGCTAAAACTTTCCAAGGAGAGATATGGTGTCATGAAGGAAGGAACAAGTTATGAACAACTAACTGTAACTCCAGCTAATTGGGAAGTAGAGATCAGCAGCATAGCAGTCTGAGTCTAGCCAGGCAAAAGTTAGCAAGACCCCCCATCTCAAAAACAAGCTGTAATCCCAGCTAGATGGAAGGCATACGGAAGAACATTTCAGCCTGTTGCTAGCGCTGGACAAAAATAAACCCGAGATGTTTCCAGAAGAAAAGAATAACCAGAGGTAAGAAGCACAGGCTTACCAGGCACCCATTCTATAATACTAGTACCATTTCTCCCTGAACAGCCAAACTTGGGTCATGAGGTCTCAAAGGTCATATAAGAGACCATATGCTATGTGCTTCAAGCACTCTGCCAGGTATACTGTTAGTGCCCATTAAATGCTCGCTGCATCAACTTCATCCTCATGCTTTTCAGCCCATTCCACGTGATCACTGGTGTCCTGACTGAACCTGGGCTGGCTCATCTCATGCATCTGCTGGGCTCATTCTGGTGCTGCTCAAATCCACCATCCATTCTGATGTTGCCTGCCCATGTATTTCAAGCGCAGGAACAACAGGAAGATTCAGTTATTACCCATGACCCCTCGACTCCCTCCTGAGGTGCTCCCATGCCAGGGGTTGAAAATGAAAAGAGATTTCCCACAGAAGAAAAAAAATTGCTGACATTTTAACAAGCACACTCAATAGGTCATTGGCCAGCCAAGGCCAGAGGTCAGATTCCTGACTCTCACATTTTCCCATGTCCAAAAAGGAAAACCCCTATGGCGCTAATGGATACCTCTAGCTTCTGGTTACAGCCTGGGATGAATGAGGTATCCCAGCAGCCTGGTTATGGCTACATTCCATGAAGAGCCTCTCACACTTCAGTGCTGATGTTTTCCCCTCAGCATAGCCCTAGGCCCAGACACTGTCCCTCTAGCCTTTGGCTTTTCCATCTGCTTTCCATCAGCTCCTCCCCACCCTCACCTGGGTGTTCTCATCAAGGCCCCCTGATGTTCCCTAGATTGAAAGCTCACAGCAGCCTTCTTCCCATCTCCTGTATGTCCCAAGGCAGCCTTCAGTCCATCCGCCAGTATTATTTTTCTCAGCTGCAACTATGATCATCACTGCCTGCTTGAAATGCTTCAGTAACACTTCCTTCTTTGGGGACCAGAGTCATTCGCTTGATATGTAATCAGAATATCTTGGCCTCCCTCGGTTTTTCTTTTTGAACTAGCCCCCTTATTTACCACTTTACCATCTGTGCCACGAGTAATTGAGCCTCTTGTAGTTCCTAGGTCATCTTCTAAGCCCTATAGAGTTCTCAGGTCAATGGCACTATCAAGGCACAGTGACATCATCAAGGGCCAGCAGCACTGAGAATGTCAGGGACTCAGAGACCTCCTGCAGATTGGATCATGTAGTTGAGGAGACAATTGTGAAATCAACATGAGCTAACAGTTTATTAAATATCCACAAGCAAATGCTTCAAAGCTAATCAATTATTAATCAACTCATTGAATGCTACATGGTTGTAACAGTCAATTTGATAAATAATATAATTTGTTTTGACAAATCGGAGCATTGAAATGGGATGTGACATGTCCACAGGTATTTCTACTGGACACAAAGCGAGATGGGGCCTGGATGTGAAGTTTTACAATGTGACTGTCAACCCCAATCTCTTTTGTTCAAACTCTCTACCTGAGAAATGGTATCTAACATTCACTTAGATGCTGTCTCCTGTAAGCACCTTCCCTAGAGACTATCTTCCATGGCCAGCTTCCTTCCTGTGTTCCCTGAGCTCTGCCTGAGCCTTTCTCATACTGACCGTGGGTCTGAGTCTCTCATGGACTACGATCAGAGTGACAACTCTATTTTATTCATTTCTAAACAGTTGTCTAAAGTATTACAAACTGACAACAATTAACAACCACAACATTAATTGTGTTGGAATCAAAACTCCTTCCACTGAGAGATAACAGAGAGAGAGAGAATGAGAGAGAGAGAGAGAGAGAGAGATGCTTTTCCTCATGTTGCTATTGACATATTAGGATAGTCTCTGCTTTAAATATGAGCAAGTCAGAACTTGACAGGTAACCATCAGTCATCTGAATGACTAGTTCAGGAATAAATGAGATGGGCCTGTCTTAGGTCTGGCTCTTCTCAATCACTTAGTACTTCTAAAACCTGGCATAGCCACTTAGTCAACAAAAGAAGAACCGGAAGTTTCTAAACCTGGAACAAGAAAATAGCCATCCTGGGGCCTCTGTGGCAATGAATGGCTTTTGTGGCTGAGAAAATGTGAACAGTAAAATGAGGCGTGTCCAGCATTCTAGGGGTCGGCCAGACAAGCCTTCCTGGCTCCAGTCCCTAAGGTGACCACAGAAATCCCAGAAGAGGCAGATTTTCTTTTCCCTTTCAGGGATTATGAGACTGACCATGGAGCCCATATTTCCATTTGCCTCCATTCTACCCTTCCACAGATCTCTCTTGGTTTCTTAAAGATTCTTGAGATCTTCCAAAAATGGTGGTGGCCTTGAACTCCATTATTTGTTGCAGTAACATAACACCGGACGAGTCATAAATTTTCCCTCTACCAAATCGAACAAAGCCAAATATCTTCTTGAAGTATATCTACACAAACATGTGTGTTTGTAGCTTTTGGCCTATGAACTGCCTTTTATTCTCCATACTATGGTTTGTTTTTATTTTCAAACCTTATATTCCTTCCTTGGCCATTGATACAAATTAATTACTTGCAGAATGCTTTTGTTCATTCAAATATTTTTGAACATATCTCTAAGCTTTTTAAAGTGCAGCATTTGAAAAATCCCAGCTGGGATGAAGGTCAAAGAATATCTTATGAATATGGACCATGTGATATATTTAAGGCCTATCTCCCCAGTGACCCTTAGAATAACTGGCATTGGCCAAATCACTAATGTCAGCTGACCATGCTAACACTAAAGGCAACTGGCTCTATCCTTTACCTACAAAAGAACCTAGAGAGATGATTTGACTAGTGAAGAAGAAGGCATCTATTGTAATACCTCTGAGCAAGATCTGCCTTGTCTACAGGTGAAACAGTAAGATCAAACACTCAGATACCCAGAGATATCCTGGCCAGTTGCTGGAATTCCTCTGAATCTCAGTGCCTGTATCTATGACTATGAAAGTTAAACTCCTATTGGTTACTTAATGAAAGCATAGATGTCAAAGTGTCTGTCATGGCTGGTTCTGACCAGTGTTGGTATTGCCCTGGAAACCTGATACACCATATGTCGATCTAATCTTTATTCCTAGCATGCCACGCCTATTTCTGATTTGGAGAGATTGTGATCCCATGATCCTTTTGTTAAAAGTATAACTGTTTGGGCCATTGAAATTCAATGGCTCTCATCCTTTGCTATTTAACAGCATTGGTTTTCTGGCTTTCCTCTTCTCATCTACACATCATTCAGCTATCTGAGTGAAAAGACCAGGCTAGAGCTATAAAAATATGATTACATTGCTGCTGCTACTTCCCACATTCCAACAGTTATAACCTGATTTGAGGTATTCCAATTTTAACTATCTATGGCTATTTTGATTTCATAAAGCCACTAAAAACATCCTGCACTGGTTTTATATACATCACGACTTTTATAGCTTTTGTGTCATAATAAAACAGTTTGTTGGAGGCTTCGGGTTTTGTTTGTATTGTTTGTGTGTTTGTGCACGTGTGTACATTATGTCCTCCAAGCAGGAAAAAATGACTTGGAATGAGACATTTGTGTCTAGATTCTCTGCTTTCTAATTCTGTCCTAACCAATCCGTTCATGTTCTTTCAGGTTTCTAAGCTATTCTTCTCTGAAAGCAGTTTATGCAACATTGCCCTGTTCAGCTTTCAAAGGGTCCCCATTTCCTTGATTGGAAGGCCCTTACATCCTTGGCTTGGAATTTGAAGGTCTAATATCTGGCATCATCACGAGCTCATAACAAAACAAAAGGGCTTGTGAACTTTTTAAGTTCTTGACTCTTCAATGTGTCATATACAATGTATGCTCTCCAACCTTTCTGAGAATTTTTCTCTACCTAGATTCTTCCTATCACTTTATTTCCTACTTATCAATAAAAAACCCCCAGCTTTCTACCACCTAGCTTATTAAGCAAGTTTCCCCCCCCCACAGGGTCTCCCCCAGAACAGTGGCTAATCATTAGTCACTTTTCTTTCAGCACAGCCATAACATGTATATGGCTTTTTAAACCTAAGTTGCCATTAGGTTAGGAAGTGGATTTTGTACTTTTATTCATACTGTCCCAATAATGTACATTGAGGATGATATATTACAAAAAATGCTATAAGAAACTAAACAGGTCTTAACATTTCCAGAATGTTAATGATCCAGACATAGTCAAATAGAAGATCGTGACTAGGTATGAGGGAAGGAGAAAAGGATGGATAGAAGACAGATGGATGGATGGACCAATTCATGCATCCATTGATAGGTCAAAGAATTGATGGGTTGATAAAAGCATATGTGGATCACAGGTAGGTATCTATCAAACTTGTAATTCAAGGAGAATTTTTTTTAAAAAAACCCTCTTTGAGGAAGTGGCACTGTGGCTCAAAGGGTAGAGCACTTGGCTCAAGCTGAAGAGCTCAAGGACAGTGCCCAAGCCCAGAGTTCAAGCCCCACGACTGCAAAATAAATAAATAAATAAATAAAACTCTTTGAAGAGAATAGGCAAAATACTCTGGTGAAAAACGAAACTATGATCCTAGTTGATAGAGTTATAAGTTACCCTCTGCTCTTAACAAGACTCTTAACCATCAAGACATTTACAAAGCAGTCAAGAAGATCTACGGGTTGGGAAGGTGGCTCAATGGTAGAGCGCTTGCCTTGCATGCATGAGGCCCTGGGTTTGATTCCTCAGCACCACATAAGCAGAAAAAAAAGCCAGAAGTGGTGCTGTGGCTCAAGTGGTAGTCTTGAGCTGAAGAGCTGAGGGACAGCGCCCAGACCCTAAGTTCAGGCCCCATGACCGGACCAAAAAATAAATAAAAAAACAGATCTTGGAAGAAAGATGGCACATCGATGGGTAGAAATAGAACCAACTTCTCTAAAGTTAAACATTTATCACGGATTGGGTCTCCTTTATTACATCCTCCTGCTAAGTCAATGTTTTCCTTCCCACTCCTCTCCCATTTGGATGCCTGAACTACTTCATTAACACAATCAGCTTCGGAGACTAAGATTCAATGAGTGATTTATACTATATTGTATCCCTTAATTACCAATGTACATAGCACCATAAAAACCTGAGAAAGGGCTGGGAAGGAAGCTCGGTGGTAGAATGTTTGCCTCCCATGTATGAGGCCCTAGGTTGGATTCCTCAGTGCCACATAAACAGAAAAAGCTGGAAGTGGTGCTGTGGCTCAAGTGGTAGAGCACTATCCTTGAGCTGAAGAGCTGAGGGACAGTGCCCAGACCCAGAGTTCAAGCCCACGACCAACAACAACAACCAAAAAAAAAATCCTGAGGAACTTAAAACAAAAACTATTTTTCACATGAATAGATCATGTGTAAGGGTCACTACACAGCCTATAATAGTAAGTATCCAGGGACAGAGAAAATAAGCTACCCAGAAAGCTCTTCTCATTTTCAGATAACTCTGATGCTATGAAGTCCTTTACCTAATAAATTTAGGAGTTTTTTCCGTCTCAATATGAACAGACACTGGTTGAAATTGGATGGTGTGGTTGAAATCATGCAAAAGCACCGCCCCTTGGCCTCAAGGTACTTTCAGATTAGATAAACTATCATTCTATGTGCATCCTCCCCCTCACCCATGAAATCTTAGATCAAACTAAACGTTTGGCTTATTGGTGAATAATCAGCCTTACAAGAATTTGAAAATATTCCTCTTCTTTTTCCATGACCATCACTCCTAGCAACCATCACAGTTCCCCTTAATTATTGCTAATATACCATCCTCTACATCCCTGGTCTCCCAAGGATTTGGCTCTTTCTTATTCTTTGGAAGATGTGTGAACTCAAGCTCTTGACTTCTGTAGCGATGCTGTAGTCCATTGGTTCCCTCATTATATATCACATTGGAGAGTCAGAGAATTAAGACTAAAGCCAGATTCCTAGCAATAGAGTATTAATAAAGTCATTAACATGAAAACTCTGAAATCCCACTTCTGTGGTAGGTGGTCATCCATCTATGAAGCAGCCTGTGACTAGGTGATACATCCTCAATCGCTATTAACCTTAGCATTTAAGGCCTCCGCTCACCTCAACTTGAGTTTCACAAGTGCCCACTGGTCTAAACACATTCTTCATGCTGTATGTATTAGTTTGTTGTCTAAGACAAACTAAAACTTAAACTATGGGATAAGTTCCAATGGAAAGAGGTTTATTTTGGCTCACATTTCTAGAGATCCTAAGTAGGTCAAGATTTCAAATCTGGCATGACCTTCCAGTTGGCAGAGCTCTAGAGCAGTGAAGGGTAAGAGAGAGAAAGTGGACATTATACATCCTCTTGTTCCTTCTTTGTTTTCTCTTTCTCCTCCACTTCCTCCTCTTCCTCCCTCTGTTAATCCCTATAAACCCACCAGAAACCCACCTATAAACTGAAGAAGTCTGAGGTTCCAACCTGGTAATACTATTTATCCCTAAATCTCTCCCCAAATCTCTGCTCCCACACATTAGATTCCACAGGTTAGATTCCTCTTATTGCTTCACAATGGGGATGGATTAAAAGCTAGTCTGAGTTTTAGAAGAGATAAACCAGAATCAGACCACTTATTACATCAGCATACCTCAGAATCCTCCCAAAGGTATTTCATTTGGGCCCCAAACAAGGATCTTCTTAAACCATCTATCTCAAGTGTTGGTAACTCTATTCATTTACCAGAAAAAAGTAATACATCACCTCATACTGTCTCCTTGCATTTTACATATGGAATACATAAATGGTGTTTTATGTGAGATTACAATAAGACAAAGGCTGGTGAAAGATCTGTGTGTTCTTACGGATTGACAATTTTAGGAGTCAGAATAATTCATGCCTCCAACAGATTCCACTGTGGGTCTGGCTCTGGGTTTAGTTATGATGGACCAGCAACATTCCAGAAGATATGATCCAAGAAACCTGTGAGGACATTGACCTTCATCTTCACAAAAGAGTTGGCATTCTGTCATAACACTGGAGGGGAGGTGACAAGAAGAGACTGGATCCTTGTGGCTCATTTTGCTTTGGAGGTTGTCACATTTCCTCATCTATCACGTTGCCTTCCAAAATTCAACAGGGCCACGGGTTTCTCGTCATGTGATATTGCTAAAACAAAGATGGATCTTTAATCCATTTTATTAAAGATTCATAATCAACCAGAAATAAAGAAGGAAGTAAAAATATCATAGCTTGGAACTCACACTGTAGCCAGAAAGATCTGGAGTGCGAATATTTGGCTTGGACAAATTATATTTCAGTAATCTTGGCCAACTCAGCCTTCCTCTGTGAAAATTGCTTCATCTGAGAATTAGGAATTATAACACAGATCATATAGAGCTGTTGAAAGAACTCAATGAGAAAAGCAAAACATATTATGTGCCCATAAGAGTTAACCATTATTAAACATTAAGAAAAATGGCCATCTGGTTACATTGTGAGACTGGTTCTTCTTCTTGGCTTCTGAAGGACTCAGCAGAGTTCTAGTTGTTAGAGTATTTTCCAGCCATGGATGAAAGCACCAAACTCTGAAGAATGTACCTCAAAATCCAGATGCCCCCTCCTCTGGCAAAAAAAAGCATGATATTATTGCCCTTCTCATCTCCTAAGATAGAAACTTTATTTGCTTCATATTTTTCCCCCAAAGTATTAAGCATATGGAATTTCATCTGTCTCCATATAATTTTTAAACAGATACAGATGTTCTTCCCTGCTAAATGTTGGATTTAGAGTCAGCGGATCCAGTTGCAAATTCTGCCTTCCCCACTAGTTAACAGTGGGATCTGAGTTAATTGGCATCCTCTTTCTGAGCCTTAGCATCCCTATCTGCTACGGAATAACAATGGTGTGGTGAGGTGGTGATGGTGATAGCAACCACAATCACAATGGTAACAATAGCAATGATGGTAAGACAGGATCATACATAGTTTGCAAGAATGCTAGGGGGCTCATATGAGTCATTCTATGATAGTGGTTGGAATCTGTGATGTATAAAGTCCTTCTGGCCTTCGAGTTTATGTTTGAGGGAACCAAAGCCCATGGAATAATCAGTGGATCAAGGTCACCCACACTTTAGGTTATGCCCTATGTCAAATTGCTGTGCACTTTTCAACGAGAGGGCCATTCCTACCACATCTGGACATCATCAGCCTCTGGTCTGATTTCAGAATGAAGCACCAACATATTCACTAGACCAGGTCTGAGATGAAAATATCAATTTGGTGGTATGTGCCTTCAACAACAGTAGGTTCCACCCAGAGGGTGTAATACTATATTTATACTGGAAGTCTACTAAATTAATTATTAGGCAAATGCCTTGGGTCCTAATTGACTCTCTAGAAACAGTGCCACCTTTATCATGCCATTAGTCCTTTCATATTTCATATAGTGTCTCTCTGATATAGTGAGATCATTTGCTTAGGGTATCCGATGGGCATTACAGGTTATTATAACATCTTCAATTCCTACTTTGACAAAACAGCTACAGGCAAAACAAGTCTGATACCTTCACAACTAACTGCATGAATGTGATGGATGGGCAGCATGGCACAAGAGTTCAGTGTCTATATTCTTATTTCACTGAGGTACTATCTTATTAGAAGTCTCTGGCAAGCTGAAATGAATTGGGAGTCTATTGAAAAGGTATTTGGTCTCTGTGAAGTTGATGAAATGGGGGAAGCCAGAATTTGGTCACAGAGATATTCAGATGAATTTCTGGAGACTTCCTTGTTTAGAAAAGGAAGGTTTAAAACTTAACTTTGGGACTGTGCTGTCCAATATGGCAGCCACTGAATATAAAGTTTAACTTTCATTAAAATAGAAAGTCATGGAAATTAATTAAAGTTCAATGAAATACACGATTTAGGATTTGACTGATGGGTTTTTTTTAAGTCAGTCGAAGCTCATTTCAAATACTCAGGAACTACCACTGTGGATGGTACAGAACAGGAATGATATCTTCCCTCTACTGAAAGTTCCATGGTCCATAGCACCACTCTCAACTGACACCACAACAAAGCTGTTCTACCAACCTCCTAGGATCAGTGCCACCTTGCTCCAGTGCCCTAATTTCCAGGGGAGAGAATGTGATGAACATGGTTTAGATTCTAGAACAGTCAATACTATTCAAGGGGGAACACGATCATCTACCACAGGCCCAGCCTAGTTTCTTGATTGGAGATGGATGACGGAAGAGATTCTTCTCTGGAAAAAGCATGGGGACATCAGCTCTGAGACTCATCCAAGGTAGTGTCCCAGCCATACCACCCTGGACCTGAGCAATGATGCATACAAATTCATCATGTTCATGGAAGCCTGAGATACTGAAGTACATAAAGAAGTAGAGAAAGGCAGAATGAGTGAGTCATTGACACTTCCAATGTCTTATCTGTTGCAGATATCATAATTATTTTCCCCATTCTCTTTTCAAATTTTAATTTATCTAGCAGGGTTATTTATTTATTTAATCATTTTTCACTTGGGGGAATATTCCTGGAACATTCTAAGAAATATTACCAAGAACAATAGCATAACAAAAGCCAAAGCCATTTTTGTGTCTCTTCATCTCAAGATATGACCCGTTGTATCTGAGGCTGTCTCCAAAAGGAGGATTTGTTTTATATCTAAAGCACCCTCTGCATCCATGGTGTGAGTTTTGTTTCTTTAAGAACACAAGTTCAAAGCATGGACAGAGAAGTCAGAAGAGGTTTCATTTTGGGGCTTTTGTGTTTTCCATGAAAAGAGTCTATCCGAATAACAAAGAAATTGAACACATAAAACTAATTATTGGAGTCATTTTTAATTAACCTGGCCAGTTAATGTAATCTCTAGAACATTTGTTTATCTGTAGGAGTTTTATCTTCACGAGTGAATTGGCATTGGTTTTTTTCTCATTGGATCTGTATCGCCAGAGCATCATCAAATCGTATTGAGCGGAAGTTTTGCACATCTCAGTCAGTAAGCAGGAATTTAGTTTTCTTTCTGGCTTTCCATTTTTCTTTCATTGTCTTAGGCTTCTCAAAGAATACTTAGGCCTTCTCTAGCTACCCCTGCCTGTTCAGCAATGTGTCTAAACTCTAATACATACCAGGGCCCAAAACATCCTCAGCCCCTGACCTCCAATGAATCCACCTGTCTGCACAGCCTCTTACCCATCTGCAGCACACACACACACACACACACACACACGCACACACACACACACACCAGCAGTGGGTTCCCTGCCTTGGCTGCACATTAGAATTGCCTGTGGAGCTTTTAAAAAGACCAAGTCCAGCTGCACTCCAGACCAATTAAACCAGCATGTCTGAGGATAGGACCAGCATCAGTAATCTTTAAAGCTCCCTAGATAGCTGCAAAGATTACTTGAGTGGCAAGTTCATAGACAGCACCACATGAACATAACTGGGAGCTTGTTAGAAATGCAGAATCTCCACCCTCCCCGGACCTACTGAATAAGAATCTGGATTTTCTGAAGCTATCCCAAGTGACTCATCTGTCTGTTAAAGATTCTGAAGCACAGCTGGACCAGTGGCTCTCAAGCTTGAGCATGAATCAGAAGCACCTGGTGGATCTGTAATGATGCAGATGGTCAGACCCTGATTCATAGAGTCTAGGGTGAGATTGGGGAACCTGCGTTTCTACCATGTTGTATTGTGTTGATGGCAATCCCAGCTGTTGTTGATGCTATGTGGAGACTATACTTTCAGACAACTTGTTCTCTAAGATATAACGAACACAATCTCCAATTTGCCTATCCTCCCAATAATATTTTTGAGAGTGTGTTAATACTTTGAGGCACAGGAGAATTTGACTATGAACAAGGAAACCCAGTGTCTGACTTCCTGGAACTTAAATCTTAGAGAAGGACAAGACAATCAATAATAAAACAACTCAATTCCTACAACACAAAGTACAGATCATAGTAAGTCTTTAGGAGCACAAATATATGGAGGGATGAGGGAGAGGGACTGAGAGATGTCATTTTAGGTCAAGAGGTCAATCATAGTTTCTCAGAAGGATGATCATTTGAACAAAGACCTAACAAGAAAAGAAGCCCAACAAGAAAAGAAAAGATGAAACTCCAGGCAGAAGGAAAAGCAAATGTGTTTATGGCAGGCTTAGAAAACTCTTAAGTAGGATGGTAAGGCCAAAGGGTAGAGATTTCCTTCATCTTCTAGACCCACAATCTCCTAGGTATATGGTTTAGGGAAATTCTATTTTCCTTTTCCTGGATTGTTTCTTTTTTTTCTTCTTTGATCAAGCTTTCTTTGTAGTATTCTTTGGCAGATTAAAATTTCATCAAGAATGTAGTTCACGCTCTGTGCACACTGAAGTTACGCTTGCTTGCTCACACCAGATCTCCAAGGGGGAAAGCAAACAAAACTTGCCAACAGTCGGTAAGCCATCCATCTTTACTGAAGCCGGTAATAGAGACATAAGAAGGATGAGATGTTTTCTCTGCTCTCACAAAACCCTCAGCCACCCAGGAAGAAAAACAATGGGAGGAAATGACAAAGAATCAAGAGGTACAAAGAGTAATAATAGCTACATGGGACAGAATACAAGGGGTCTGGAAGACATCCTTCTCAAAAGATGTGAGCTTTCTCCAGGCCGTAAGGAAAGATCTACAATAGGGAAACCATATAATTTTGCCACTGTTTTATTGAAGAACTAGATGAGCAAGTCTGAAGGTAATAATACTGGAAAACCTTTTGAAATACTTTGTCTTCTGGCTCTACAGCCCTCATCAGTTATGCAAATTATTTTCACTTTTTGTTTCTCATCTCAACTTCTGTTACAGACTGAACGGCGTTCTGCACCCAGTTTCTTTGTTGAATCCCTAACCTACCATATGGCATATTTGGGGGATAGACCTTTGAAGAAGAATTGGAAATTAAATGAGGTAACAAGGGTAGGACTCTTGGATGATAGGATTGGTGGCCTTGTAAGAAGAGTCTCTCTCTCTCTCTTTCTCTCTCTTTCTCTCTCTCTTCTCTCTCTCTCCTGCTAGCTTGCTCATTTGCTCGCTCATTCACTTCTCTCTTGCTCTTTAAGCATGTATGCCACACATATGAGCCCCCAGGCATACGAGACCCCAGCAAGAAGGTACACTGAGCTCACAAGCCAGTGAAGAAAGTCATTTTACCAGAAACCATAGCCTAGTCAGGCCATGATCTTTGATTTTACTGCTTCCTGTGGAAAACCAATTCAAGTTGCACGAGCCAATCTTTGGTGCTTATTATGTCAGTATGAAAAAAGACTTTCCTTTTAAGAAGCAGAAAGCCAAGATTAATACTCATTTCAATAAACATCTTGCTATAACTTTTAAATATAATGTTCATTTTTCATCCACAGCTTTAATGGAATAATGTTATTATATATGAATTGTCCCAAGTAGAAAGTTCCTTTTGTTATTGTTTTCAGCTTACTATTTGTTTTGTTTTTGTGTTTTGTTGTTGTTTTGTTTTGCAGCACTGGGATTTGAACTCGGCCTTGCACTTGTAAGGCAGGTACTCTATCACTAGAATCACACTCTCAACCTCTAACTAAGAAGTTTCTGAACTTGGGTTCAAGTAGATCTACATTATAAAATCCAGCACTTCCTAATGAGAAAAGAAAAATTAAGTATTAAAATCACTAAGTATCTATTTCCTGACAGAAAATGGAGGGTTTTTTTTAAATGGGTTTTTTATGAACTTGTCAAGAGATCACATTAGAAAAACCAGTATGCAGAAGAAGAGAAATTAGCTATTGGCATATGGTAAATGTGTTATAAATTCAAGTTCCTTCTCCTACTCTGGTGTATATCTCTTCTACCCTGACCTGGACAACACAGATAACCCACGTATGATTGGAAAAAAAATACATTCCCACATGTTCGGGGCTAACTAATGTTCACCCCTCAGCTCTCTCCATCCTCAATCCTAATTAAATGTTGCATAGATGATCTCAAGCCCACACACATTTTCCCTTAACTTGCCCCTAGGTAAAAAACAGCTGCCATTGTCTTCTATTAGGCTCATTAGAGATGGTTAATCATCCAAGTCCTCTAGTTGTAGAATGGTAAGTGGGGTAGCCTTGCCTGGATGTAGGAAGTTGTGAAACTCTGGCTTCATGGGTCCTGAGGGAGTTAGCAGTGCCTTTGAACCCCTCAGCTTTGGTTCAGGGGAATTGTCCTCTTTCTGATTTGGCCGTTTGATGCCATTCTATTTGGAATGTCAAAGGCTATTCTACAGTCCCATTTTCCTTCTTTTGTCTCTAATTATGTATGATCCCAAAAGGGACATCTTTGGTCAACAGCTGTTCATAAGTGAGTAATGGAAAAAAAATGTATTTAGAGCACTCTAACAGCCAAGAGAACAGTGAGGGAGCCATGAAGCTAAGATTGTTCTTGGAACTATAGTCAGTCAGCCACCCAGAAATATCCAAATGAGGGCTACTTAAATCCATTTCTCTGAAGACTTGTGACTCTGTACAGCTCATCATCACCATGTTACATCTCTAGCCCCCGCCCCCCCAGGCTGACTGTGTCAACTTCACAGGTAGAAGCTGATCCATATGTAGGCACCAATCGATGCCCAGGGGCTGACCTGGGAGCCTTCGCTTGGATAAAGTTTTGAAATCAGGCTTTCTGAACATCTGTCCCTGGGCCTAGTTTCTGAAACTAGGTCTGTTTCAGGGACAAGCTTGCGGATTCCTGGTACACCTGACAGGCAGCAACCATGCCTGGACACTGAGGACATCACCTGGACATCTCCGCCTGTCCTTTGGGTTCTTGGATGTCGAGTGTTTTTGGTTCCCTGTGGTCTATCTCCTCAACCTACCTTCCATTGTAGCCACAACTGCCGTGGATAAATCTACTTATCCTGAGAGATGCCACCTTAATTAAAACACAGGGCAGAGTCCAGGCCAATGTACAGAAACAGCCCCAGAACCCTATCAGAGCATAATTGCCTTTCCTCACACCTATTCTCTTTCCCTTTCTCTCTCTTTCTCCTTCTTGCTCTCTTGCCCTCCCTCTTTCTCTTCTTTCCTTTTTCTCCTCTTCAGAGATAGATAATAGGTAGGTAATAGCTAGCTAGATGATAGATAGATAGATAGATAGATAGATAGATAGATAGATAGATAGATAGATAGATAGATAGATGTTGCCCTAGGTTAATAGACATTGCCATTTCTAAGTGATATAGATAGATATATCAACACTCACATAAACAATACAGAGAAGAAGCCATGTTCATGGACCAGCAGCATCAAAGCTTCTACATGGAAGGTTGTATGAAATGCAGGATCTCAGAGCCAAACCAGACCTACTGGATCATAGCCTACATTTAAAAGAGATCTTCTGATGAGCCATGTGAGCACTAAAATTTGAGAAATGTTAAATATGGATTATTTGCGGCCTGGAGGAAAAAAAAAAGAATGACTTGAGGAAATCCATCAAGACACTTCCTCTACTTACCTTTTATTCTGGACAATGATGGCAGTCTTAATATGAAACAGAGTAGACAATACTTGTTTTAAATAAAGGGGAAAACTTGCCTCCTTCTATTCTCATGTTACATTTCATTATCAGACATCAAGAATCATTCCATTAATTCAATCAGAAAACAAAGTTCCTTTAAATTACTGTTTGCAGGTTCACATCGGTGCTTGAACACCAGTAGTGCCAGGAAGAATAATTTCCTGAAAGCATCCAATTGCCACACAAAGGAAGTCATTCTTGAGGAAAAAAATAACAGCTCTAATATAATCGCTTTTTCATCTGCACTCATGCAGGAAGTTGCCAAATGTTTTACTCACCCATCCAATCAAAAAGTTGCTTTCTAGCCATAATTAAAATATATGATGGATGCTCCATTAGTCACATCAGTACACTGGTCCATGTATTGAAAATCTCCAAACTCTAATCTCTATCCCGCATTGAAATGAAGCTGCTGAAATGGGGTAGACTTTACCCATGTATCCTAATCAGCTCTTTATCTTACAGCATATGTGTGTGCATGTATACACCACACACACACACATACACATACACAAACACATAGACATACACAGAGCACAGAGGATTCAAACTCCTTCAAAGAATTGTCCAACATAGAATTCAATTCTCAACACAAAGTTTTTCTGTTCTCTTATTTTGTTCAAAAGAAATATTGGTAATTGAGGAAAATATTTCTTTCTAGACACACACACACACACACACACACACACACACACACACCATATCTGTCTGTCTATCTACCAATGACTGAAACAAAAAAGAAACATTCATTCAAGCAAATTGAGTTACTCAATATGTGACTTACATTTATTATGATAATTTTCTCTGTAAGTTTTGTAAATGGTGGCTGAAATTATACATTGCATCACTAGAAATTATTCATTTCCTTGAACTTTGGCTAGTTCTATGCCTCTATTCAGAAAGAAAGCTTGCTGGGCATAATTGTATGGCTTCTCTCTGTACATAGTGCTAATTCTGACTCCTGAGTGACTTCTGGTCCCTGCCTGGTTTTGACAGTTTGGAGTTCAGGAAAGAGAGTGTGTCTGATTTAGTTCTAGAGGACCCAACAGGATTCTATTGCTGTTTACTTTAGCTCTTATAAATAATCCCTGACAAGGTACATTTACAGGAACCTACACATTCACCAAAATAAGGGAAGAAATGCCTAAAATCACACAGATTAAAAGGAGAAATGGTATCTCCTAATTCAATCAAAATCTTTACCAATCCCAAAGCTTCCTCCTCCTCCTCCTCCTCCTCCTCCTCCTCCTCCTCCTCC
>NW_012267234.1:5812301-5826092 GCF_000151885.1 Dipodomys ordii
CCCAGGCCCAGAGTTCAGGCCCCATGACTGGACCTGCCCCCCCAAAAAAAGACTCTTGACACATATACATCCACACATTCATACTATCAGAGTATAAATCCATCCATTCATGAGGCAGATTAAGAAAGTTGACACTGAAGCTACTATTCATCCCCTATCATGTAATCAAAAGAGACAAACCTGTTTGCCAACTGCCTTCGGCCAGTTGTGAACTCCAAGTCACAGTGAGAATTAGAGATCTCACTGAGGTTTGATTCTTAAGGGTCCCCCAAAAGTGCAGGTTAATAAGAGCTTGCCCCTCCCCCATCAGCAGGGTCCAATGGAGATGTGGTGGAAGGTTTAAGGGGTGGAGCCTAGTGAGAGGTCTTTAGGTCATGGGTATACCCTTGAAGAGAAATATGAGAATTCCAGGCCCTTCTCACTCTTGTTTCTTTTTATTTGCATTTGCAAAGGTGCTCCGTTTATTTTTATTTATTTTTAATAAGTTTTTATTGTGAAAATACTGGACAGAGGGGTTACAATTACATAAGCAAGGTAATGAGTACATTTCATATCAAGAATTGTTGCCTCCTCCTTTGTTTTTCCCCTACCATCTCTGCCCTCTCATCTCCACAACTACACCAGCCCCCCACCCACCCCGCCGAGCCAAGTTTGTTTTCTGACATAGCATCTTGTACATCCCATTGTTGCAATGGGTCCACCTATATCCCTGTTGAAACAGTTCATTTGTTTTCTTCCCCCCACAAATTATACCAACATCAAATACAGTGAAAACAGGGGTTATACTGTGGGGGAGGAACATACAAAGCAACAAAAAAATCATTTATAAATGATATTTATAAATATGTTAGAAACAAGAGCAAGAAAGAAAAAACCACTTGTGTCCTTATCTTGGGGTTCATTTCACCTAACATCATCTTATCTGACCTATTCTGCTTATCTCAGACACATACTAGTTATTGCAAATAAGGGAAACCATAGGACCTATGTTTCTTTGGGCCTGGCTTACTTAACTTCATATAATTTTTTCCAAGTCTTTCTATTTCCAACAAATGGGGCAATGTCATTCTTTCTGATGGAGGCATAGAATTCCATTGTGTATATACACCACAGTTTTTGATCCTTCATCTACTGGGAGGTATCTGGGTTGGTTCCATATCTTAGCTATGGTAAATAATGCTGCAATAAACATAGTTGTGCTGGTAGCTATAGTACAGTCTTGCTTGTGATCATTCTGGTAAATGCCCCAAAGTGGGATTGCTGTGTCATAGGGGAGCTCTATGTGGTGTCTTTTGAGGAACCTCCATACTACTTTCCAACGTGGTTGAACAAGTTTATATTCCCACCAAGAATGCAATAGGGTTCCCTTCTGTCCACATCCCCTTCAGCATCTGTTATGCCTGCAACTCAAAATTTTAAATCCCCCAACAACAAATCATCAAAGAAACAATTGCCCAATAAACAAGTGGGCTAAAAACTTAAAGAGAAACTTTTCTGAAGAGGAAAGAAGGATGGCCAATAGACACATGAAGAAATGCTCAACCTCTCTAGCCATAAAAGAAATGCAAATCAAAACAACACTGAGATACCACCTCACCCCAGTTAGAATGGCTATAATCGAGAACTTCTCACTCTTGTTTGCTAGTCCTGAGGTGGACAGTTTTGCTCCCCACATGAAATGCTAACTTACCGCCAGACTAGAGCAATGGAATCAGTCAATCAATCGTAGACTGGAAAGTCCAAAACTCTGAACCAAAATAACTCTTTTCTTTTTTGGAGTTCTGATACTGAAAGAGCTAAAAGAGTTCTTGAGAACAGCCTGTGAAAGCCTGTAGGACAATAGACAGACACTCCTCTGCAAACCCAGGCTGCTTTAAGGCCTGGTACTCACTGGGACATGGATAACTAAGAGTCATCCTAGACAGGAGAGAGGAGCCCCAAGGCCAGCTCCCGTAGCCTGGAGTGGTACCCACACCTTGTAGACCTCAGTCTCCAGCATCCACTGTCAGGCTGGGAGCGATATGAAGTCAATAAAAGGAGGGGGCCACTCAGCAGCCCTGGTAGCCCAAACATTGCGCATAGATGCTTTCTGTAAATGGAAACTCTTTGCACAATGTGCCTGTAATGCTTTTTAAGTAAGCGTGAAAAGGAGAGCTGACAGTTTTGGGTCACGGGCTCTATCCCTGAGGGTAGACACAGTGATTGTAACTTGGGAAAATCCAAGAGGAGGTAAAGTTCTCCATTCTGCAGTAGGCTAAGGAGGTGCTTCCACCTTTGGGATTGGTGCTGGGAGACAAAGACCACTGTAAGGGAGAAGGAGGTACCCCCGACTTTTCCACAGGGTAGTCTTGAGAAAATTGAGCCAAGTATGCTGCCTTGGAGGGCTGGCCATAGATCTCTGGTGCTACGGCTACAGCAGAAATGGAGAAAATTCACAAACTGAGAAAGGAGAAAAAAATCCACAGACCCAGAAGCAGCCACCACACCCTGACCCCATTACGAGGAGGGAAAGACAGAAAGATCCAAGCGAAGGTTGAGAGAATAGATTTGTGTCTTCTATAAATCAGTCAATATGGGATTTCTTGGAGTCCAGAGTTCACTGTGCCTAGAGTGTACCCTCAGGTCCTAGCCCTCCTCCTCTGACTTCAGACCTATAGATTCTCTTCTTAGGCCTTCTCTACTGATGGTCTCTGACAATATTGACCTTGGCAAATCCCCTGAACCCTGGGGAGAACTTGTATGGATGTTCCTCTGGATGCAAGCAATCCCTTCCACAGACAGCAGGATCAATGCCCTATCAGAACCCTAGGTTGGAATTGGGACCCCAACCTAATGCCCTAGCATATCATTCGGTGGGTTTTTCCTAGCTGAGACTTCCTTTCCTAACCCACCAAGCTCTCCTCCGGCTCCCCCGGGCTTCACGTGCTGCTCAGGTACAGAGAGTCAAGATGTATATCTACTAACCTTAGCATTCTGTCCTTACACATGGTATGTCATCCTGCTCCCCAGCTGTGCAGCTCAGAAAAGAGCTTGTAATTCTGAGTACTCTTCCTCAGTCACTATTAGAGCTATTTATCTGGCAGGGTTCACAGAGGTCAGATCCACTCTCTGTGGCATCCTTTCTTGGAGTACACTTCCATCTTACATGCAGGGAATGTTCCTCCTAGGAAGCCAGTTCATCCATACCCTAAGGCTGATGCTGAGGCAACTGGTGCTCAAACCTTGCTTTGGGAAGGATCAAACAGAGGAAGGAGGCAGTTGAGGAGAGCAGTGATTGCCCTGTCAGTAGGTAGAATGAGACAGATCATAAGTAGCTTGGATTTTGCTTCTGATGCACAGTGTGCTAAGATTCTGAACAGGCTTGGGAAGGATGCTAATAGCATGGTGAAAGACACCTCAATAAACATGCTACCATGATGAGATGATCTACTATGTTAGTACCCTGATGTAGTCACCTGGTATAGACTGGCCTGCTTCTTATCATTGCCTGGGAGCTGGAAAAGATTCCTGTGTCAGAGGAGAGGGGAGTTAGGCTTACCGTGAGTCCATTTAAGCAAGTCACCCAGTGACTTAATACCTCAGTCCATGTTTGGACCCAAGTCTGGACCTCTCCGGAGCCCACGCTCTTTCTTTGCCCCACGATGCCCTCCCCCTTTTGTCTGCTGCTTTCATCTTTGTTGGGAGGAAATGTCAAGTCTAATTCCTGAATCTTGAGCTTAGAAAGTCAGGCCAAGAAGTGCAGCAAATATAGTACACATGACATATCTGGTGGGAAGCTTAAAAAATGTCAAGTTTTGAAACCATGAATTATTTTCCTTCTGTTTCCTCAAATCAGCACAAGCCCATCTGTGTGTGGTTTTCCTCAGGCAATATGCTGAAAACAAGTTCCACTCAGGTCCCGCAGCTCTCCCATGACACTCTCAGAAGAAGCAAAGAAACCAAGGGGGAGAAACACAGTGTCAAGCTTCATGCTTGATTTCCTAAGCCCTTGAACCCTACTCCCGAATATCTGAGACTGAATTCAAATATTCGAGCCTGAATGCAAATACCTCTGTTTCATTTCAAATGGAAGCATGCCTTCTGTCTTTAGTTGGAAGAATGTAGCTAGCTAAGAAATTCCCCAGGACAGCCTACTTGAAAGTTCTTACTAAAGTATGCATGATTGGTATTAGGAAGAAGAAGAGAAAGAAGTGTTGCCGGCATTTTGCATATGTTTTCCCTGCCATTATGAATCTCCATGGTAACCATGTAGAGGCTGGGCTGCTGTTGGTCCCATTTTATAGATCAGATTCAGCCTCATGTAATTTTGTCATCAATAACTACTGAAGACCAAAGACGATTCATCTCGGCAAGCATAGACACACACCTATTTGTATGCCCCAAATATTACACAGGAAATACCTGTACTTTAAAAGTATGTTTTAAAACTAGCTCAGGCCTGTTATACTAGCTATTTAGAAGGCTGAGAATTGGAGAAGGGATGTTTAAGGCCAGCCTGGGAAGAAACACTCACAAGACTCCTTCTCAATCCATAGGTGGGTACAGTGTTGTATGCCTATCATTCCAAGTTACAAGGAAGGCTGAGATTGAAAGGATCATGGTGCTAGGCTAATCCAGGCAGAAAAGTCCCCAAGACTCCATCTCCACTGAGGGAAGCCGGACTCTGCAATGTGCACTTATGATCCCAGCAGTTACAGAATGCTGATCAGGGCTTAAGCATGTTCCCAGGCGACAGGTAAGACCCTAAATAAACCAAGAAGATAGATAGATAGATAGATAGATAGATAGATAGATAGATAGATAGATAGATAGATAGATAGATAGATAGATAGATAGATAGATAGATAGATAGATAGAGAGACAGAGAGACAGAGAGACAGAGAGACAGAGAGACAGAGAGACAGACATAGATATAAAGAACTGCAGAGGGGGCCTGGAGGGATTGCTCCATAGTACCACACCAGCCTGGAAAGCACATGATTCTGAATTCAAGCCTTAGTAATGAAAGAAAAATGTGTTACTTGTGTAATATGACATGTGATTTAGACTCTCTGAAAGGACTAATCTTGGACAACTCTTCATCTTCAAGAACCAGCTCAAGTTGAACCTTTTGCAGAAAACTTTCTCAATCTTCTGAAATAAATTTTCCCTCCTACTGGTCAAAATGCTCTGGGCTCTATTAGGCCACATCACCACTTACTCCTGCAGTCCTACCATGCCATATCAGCAATGGCTTTGATGCTGGAATCACACAGCAGCGGAACCCACCCCACCATGCACATGTATTATGCCAGTATGCATTTATCTATTCAATGGGTGCTCACCCCAGCATCATCTCCTCATCTGGCATATGTGGGAAGGTAAGATTTGCATGCGGATTAGACAGACACAGTAATGCCTACAGGAACAGCATTGCTAACTCAGTGGATGAAAAACCTAGTGGACAAGTTAATTAACACTTTACAATTATCTCTGCTATACAAAGAAAAATAGAAGATATGTGACCAGGCTAGTCGTCAAAGACTTTTTCGGAAGGTCACATTTTCAACTAAGACTTAACAGATAAAAGGTATCCATTTGGGGAAAGAGCAAAGAAAAGGAATCTGTAAGAGAGAACAACATAGTAAAAGGGCCTCAGGCTGGAAAGATTCTGTCATATTACAGCCTCTTAGACGCTCTAAGGAGGCAAGAACAGTAAGTGCCATGAGGAAAGTATAGAATCAGAGTAAAGGCCAGATAATATGAAGCCTCTCCTGCCCTACTGAAGTAGGCTATTGGAGAAGAGTGGAAGCTGATAGAGGATTTAATCAGGAAAGTGACACAATCAACTTTACGTGTGACCTATACTGTTGGGAATATAACTCATCTTTGAGTACCCAATATTCACATTGAATGCATTTAATGAACACTGGTTAAATATACAACTTTGTTTCTCAATCTGATCTTTGTTTTCCCTTCTGTAACAAGATCTTTGGATTTCCAACCTAGTACTCCAGTAGATTGAGAGCTCACTGGATGTCCCTACGATTCAGCAAGTCACCAGAGAGATGGTTCAAACTCACAAACTCTTCTTTGGAAGGAGGTCTTAACTGTACGGAGAAATGAGGTACAACTTTATAAACTATTACCACATAGCATCTTGGGATTTTTTAAAAATTAAATGTCAGCATTGGTTTTCCACTGGGAATCCGGCCCAGCCTTCTGGAAGGTGAAATCTGGTTGATAATACGGGCCAGCTCTTCAGGACAGGACACAAGAAAATCTATCTTATGGAGACATAGGAGGGCAGCAGGATGTTCATTTCCAGTATGCTGGTACTGGAACACAGGTGGTCTATCCCAGAAGAATGTACATGTACGAGGGGGGAAGGCATCCAGGAACAGAGAAATCTTTCCATGGTCAGGAAAAGAAGAGAGTGAGGAGTCTCTTTTTTCTGTGTTCTTACAGCTAGGATGTTATGGACCACATTAAAGACGCCACCTTTTTTTCTTCAATCTCTAGGGCCTCTAAAATGTTCCCTAGTATATCTAAAGTTTTGAGCCACCTGAACCTGAAAGGTCTTATTCTGCATTCATTTGGGGGTAACCTTTGCTCTGGGTGCTTCCTCCATCATTCTGTGTTTGAAGCTCTCAAATGTCAAAAGTTTCAATACTCTCCTAAGCCCTAAGGTGTTCCAAGCCTACTGCAATCTTCCCTGCTCCAGCAGGAATCTCTGACATGCCTTTTGCCAGGAGCCCACAGCCCTGCCTCTAGACCTTCTTCCTTGGCTTTCTTTCACCATAGTCATCCTCATTCCCCAAACAGATATCAATTGATACCATTGCTCTCAGTCTCAGCCTTCTGAGGCTCCTCAGGGTCGAGTCTGTTATTGGAAGGTGAATAGATCTACTTGGATACACTGCATCAACCTCTCATTTTTATCTTCACAGTGATCCTGTGCAATGGGTTCTATTAGCCACACTTTTCAGATGGTAACACTGAGATTCAGACAGGTGAAGAAAGATCTTCATCGTTTGCATATTACATCTGGATGTGGCCCAAGCTCATATAATTTCCATACCTTTGGTGTTACCCTACAAGCCCTAAACTGAGAGACTTAATTTTTAAGAATACTTCTCTTTTGAAAAATACTCTCCTCGCTACCTACATCTCACACTCCTCCCCAACTAAGCCCTTCCTTGAAATCTGGTGTTTCATGAGAGCGAGTTTGCTGAGCCTCCTGCAGACACTACAGGAATGTAGGGACGGTTTGGAATCCAAGGGACCAGATTGGACCAGAGGCACCAGAGCAGAAGACATCTGCCCGGGCACGCTGAGACATTTCAGCTTCTTTCCTTTGAGAATCTCATCTGGAACATTTGCAACTTCAGGGAAAGCAACAGCACAGCCATTACAAGGAATCTGGTTTTATTTTTCCCCCTTCTCTGAAGATCAGAAGTAGTTAACTCTACCAAGAAGTTCCCGTTAAGTTTTCCCACTGACAAAATCTAAAGTCTTCTTTGTGAGGCTGGAAAGCACTTCATGACTGGACCCTTGTTTGCACTTTTCAGCTCTAGTCTCTGTTCACCCTGCTTGTCAAGTCTATACACGCCAAGGTCATCCCCTTTCTGGGCTGTTGGCATGTGTCCTGGTTCAGATATGTCGAAGGCTTGGTCCTCAGCTGATGTACCCATTGAGGGATGGATGAGTGGATCATGACAATGCTAACTTCATTAGTGGACTAATCCATTGATAAGTTCATAGAGAGATGGGGGATCAGGAGATGAGACCTAGTTGAAGGCAGTAGGTCAATGGGGACATGCCTTTGGTGAGTACATCTTATCATTAATCCTCCATCTCTCCCTCTCTACTTCCTGGCTACCAGGAGGTTAAGCAGCCTCCTCTGTCACATTCCTCCACCACCATGTTGCTCTCTGCCTGACCACAAGCCAATAGCAATGGAACTAAGCATGTACTAGAATCTCTAAAACTATGAGCCAAAAGAAATCCTTCCTCCTTTATGTTCGTTCTCTCTTAAGTATTTTATCACAGAGGGAATAAATGACTAATACAATAGTATTCCTTCTCCCATACCCCTGTGGGTGGTGTTTCTTCTACCTGGTATTTACTTCTCTCTCCCCTCCACCCCCCACAGGATGGCTTGCAAGCTTTCTTACCTACCAAAGCCCAGGTCACAACAGCCCTCTCCAAAACTTTCCCTGAATCCCTGTGACTTCTCTGGTAGGATGAATCCATTTCCATGCCATCTGAAACTAAAACTTTATACAAGCCTCTAATCATCATTCATTCCACCAATATTTATGTATCACCAACCATAGGACAGGTACTATATAAGAACCTTGGAACACAGTGGTGAGTAGAATAAAAGAAACCCCTTTTCTATGCTGGATTTATGTTCTAATGCACAACTCTCCAATTGTAGGAGATTAGATTACAGCTTGGCTCCTGTTGCTGATATCTCTAGTAACCAACAACTTGATTCCCATCTTTGTTTCTCCAGCCCTTGATAGTTATTCCAACCATTGTCCTTATATTTAGTTGAGAAGGATGTATGTCATGATTAATACTTACCATGGAACCAGATACCTGGCTCTGCCACAACCTGTATGATCTCAGTTCCAAAACCAGTTCCCATCCTCAGCCCTTACATCCTCACTAAAACAGATCCAGGGAGTAGGTGCTTATCCTTGAGAAGAACTACATAATCCATCATGTGTCTTACATGATGGAGAATCACAGAGTTAAAACAAACATCAAAAGCTCTGGGAGGATTCTAACTAGATTTGGATTCAGAGATACCAGAAAGCCGCAAAAATCTCAGTCAGATTCCTCTTATCCTAAGAACAGAGCCCACTGACAATCAAATAGCCCATCTTCAGATCAATTGCATTGATCTTGCATTGTAACAAAGTCACTTCCCGACAAGACCACAGCATGGCGGTGCCTACTGGTGTTTCCTGCCGTCCTGCGTGGCTCATCTCTTCCTTTACGCAGTGGTGACTGAGGACGTGGGAGGCACAGCATAGTCAGCAAGGTTTGACCTTCTCTGTGCTACTGGTGTGACAGTGACCTTTCTTCCTGCCACAGACATAATTCTGCACTGGGTGTGAATGGAAACCTCATCCAGGCCTCCTGCAAAAACCAAGCATTTGTCTCATGAAGTGGGAAAGACAAAGAGACGCTCCACTGGCATTACAGAGAGGGATGGAGGACGATCTTAGCCTTCTCCCCTCACTCAAGAGTTTTCATCAATTATGAATTAATGATGGTTATTGACCAGAGAGCACATCATCAGGCCTTCTGCGTGGAAAATCAGAATCTCCCTTAGCTCATCTACAATTTCCAGAGTGACAAGAGGAGAAGTGTCTATGTGGAAAGACATAACTGGACCCAAAGAGCAAAGCCAACCAGTCCCTTGGTATCCACCCTCCTTGAAGAGACTTACCACTGACCCCCACTGCTAACTGGGGTGACTGGCAATCCTGTAAACACATTGGCTCCAAAACAGGCACAAGACATACCCCCTCTTCATTCTATGCAACACCCCTGAAATAAAGGTAGAATCTTCAACACATCAATCAAAGACCTAGGGACAATCAAAGGAAACAGAGGGTTGTGTCATGCCTGAAAGTTAAAGAATATGTGACCCAATGCCTTGGATTGGTGCAGAAACTCCATTCTAGCACTAGGCTTGAAATCATACCACGCAGAAGCCCATGATTGAACTTTTTCTCTGTAAGAAGCCCAAATAGAAGAGTCAGAAACTCAGAAAAGACAACCATTCCTCTCACATGCTCCATTAAGTGCTTACTTAGGGAGATGCATTTTTCTCTCTAAGGTCATCTTAAGAACCCTTTGAAGTAACATGTCCTTTCCCATTGAGCATTATTCTATTGCTGCATAAAAGTTGAGGCCTCCTATCAATTAGTAGATGGGAGGTAAAGTGGCCATAGCATGATGAAAAGTATAGGGCTCAGGCAGATATATCATGAACACAAAGATTGATCATACCAGCTGGGAGGGCATCTGAAATCACAGTCCCCCTATGACTCACACCTGGACATGAACACCCCCACCACACACACACACACACACACACACACACACACACACACTCCTCTCCAGCTCCTCAGCACCTGTCTCAGAGCCCAACCCTTAATTTGAAGTGCAGTGTCTGACCCAACTGAAATGGAATCCAGGGAAGGTCGAATCCTATTAAGTCACTAGACCATAAAGCAGAAAGGTATAAAGTTGACAAATTGCTTCTCCCAATGGCAGCAGCTGTGAGGCACTCAGCAAGCCTGGGCTCTGACCCAGGAAAAAGCCACTGGAGAGTCCCTCCTTTTCTTCCTGGGTTTGGCTGGCAATGTGCAACCAATTCCCTCCCCTAGGTGAAAGGGCTGATGTGTTTAAGAGGTAAGTGTTTCGTTTGCTTCCCTGTGTTTTATTTTGCAATTCGAATAGAACCTGGTGTAATAGGCCAGGCCAGCCTATGTGTGTGTCTAATAAGGCCATAATAAGCCCTAGAAAAATGACTGCTGTTGGTTTTGCACCAGTTGAAGATCACAGGCAGGCATTCCAGCATCCTGCCCTCATACTCCCAGGTAGACCTGGTATTTCTGAGGATGTCAGTCATGTGACTCTGAAAGGAGGTCCCACACTCTTCCAGGGTATGAACTACCGTCAGCTCAGGAGCCTGGGTGATTGCTTCCAGGAGGAGAGAGGCAAAACCCATGTTTATTTTATATATATTACCCCATGCAATCCTCCCTAGAACTATACAAGGTTTGTACGAGTATCTCTGTTGTAAAAAATGAGCCACAAGTGGTTCAGCACATATCCACAGTCAACAGTACCTTGGATCCTTGCAGGGTCAGGTCTTTTTGATGGAAAACTTCTCTCCGTCCATCCGAGGCATGGTTTTCCTTATTGCCTCCAACGCCAAATTCTACTCTGGAATTGCCTCACCAACATATCACAAGTCACTCACACTCTGCCTCCTGTGTGCCCTCCCTGTTCCTAGTGAAATGATTCATTCCATTCCCAACCTTCATAAAAGACCTAACCACTACTCAGAAACACACTAAGAACTTTGTGTCCAAAGCTGTGCTGTTGGTCCCCAGGCTTCAGGATTTGTCTTCAGCAAATCTTCTCATTCAGCCTAGATGATTCTTACTCTTTGCAAATGACTGCCCTCTACATCACTGCTGCCTGGCTATGACAGCTCCTAACCATGGCCCCCCAGTTCTCATAGCAGACCTTTGGGTTTGATGAGCTGTTACAAAAACCTTCTGACATTATTACTTGAAACAAAATCTTGAAATGATGGCTCCCAGACTTTATAACCATGCAAATACCTATGAAGTACTTGAAATAGCAGTGAGCAAACAATAAGAGCTCAATAAAAGTAATCTCATCTCTTCTTATTTATTAGTCTCTGTTCTATAGAAAAGTTGTCTACCTGGAGCAAGCTGTACCTGTCCCTGCAGTGGAAGATAAAGGGGTCAGGTTTGAGGAGTGCTTAACACAGTGCAGAGTAACTCTAGGCTCTCTATATACTTCCATTGGGGGGAAAAACCAATATCACTGGGTCCTGAATTGTCTTCCCAAATGCCCCATCTTCTGTTTCAATCCATTCCTACTGAGGGAGACTAATCTGGCCAACTCACTTTCTTTAAGGCCTAGATCCTTCCTTCCAGGAAATCCATATGCCACCGCAAAATCTTTCAGGATGACTCATCGCACAGGCCCTCCAGATCCTGGAACCCATTTGTTTCCTCAAAGAAAACAGACACAATTAGAGCCCCTCCCATTCTCTCTTACTACTGCCCCCAACCCAGGTAAGTATTACCATTGGGATCAGCATTCCTTCCACCCATACACATGCATTGCTTATTCAAATTCATTCTTCAACTCTACCTAGGAGAGTTCATGCTGTTCCTTTCAACATCACATCAAACTTTATAGAAGGGACACTTCCCAATAAAAAACAATAATATTAAAAGCCTGAGAAATATTTTGGGTGCAAGCTGGTTCCCTATCTATTCTCTACAGTTGTTGCCTTTCTTTACACAAATAACTTACCAGGGCTCTATTATAGATGAAGCACTTCTGCAAGGATCAAGAAGAGAAACAGTAAATAAATAAATAACTGCAAACAGTATAACTCCTGAATTATAATGGAAGGATTTGCACAGTTTAGTGGAAGCACATGAAAGGGTGAAGTCAGGTCTCCCTGCAGAAAGTGTTGACCTGATGCCATTGTACTCCTAGCCAAAGCCTGCCTCTATTGAGTTGTAGCTAAACATTCACCTCCTTGGGGACATCTTTCCAAGTGTACAGTTCTAAGGTTCAGAGAAATACAGCAAAAGCCAGACTGAAAACAGGATCACTGACTACATTTCCCTAAACTGAGTTGGGAATACAATTTGACCTAGGAAGTACAAGACTTGGAGCCTGGAATGACATATAAATATGAGTGCTCCCAATCCTCCTGGATGTGAAAATGAGGAGCCATCTGGGAAACTCTGTAACAACTGAAAGAATGCACATGAAAACCTTCTCAAGTGTAGCAGCGGGCTATTTGCTAGGAATAGTTCAGAAAAGATTTGTGGTTTGTAACCTGCAAGGCTATTATTACTTGACTGTATATGAGGATAATTAGAAAACATGTCACCCAGCCCGGGATTTGCTTTTCTTCAGAGAGGCTACTTAATTCTTATACACATTTCACTGCTACTGAAATGCCAGAAGGCATTAAGAAAAATCCCATTTCCTCTCTCACCTACACTCTTCTTATGACCTCACAAGCACAAGAATTCAGAGGCAGAGGTGAAGGAAGACACTCATCTTTGCTTAGTCAAGCTTTCAAAGTTCCTAATTGAATTTAGGAAGATGTGATTATTTTCATTAGCCTGTTCTCTCTACTGAATGTAAAAAGAAAGAATCAGGATGTGTGACCAACTTCTAACTTCTTATATGGTAATCTAAAGATTACTTCCAGTCGCATAGTGCACATTTTGTTTAGGATTTCAGGATAACCCCTTTCACCAGTGAGTTTATGGTGCCAATATCTTATACCTGACCAATAGCTGCATCCTAAAACCCAATAATCATTGAAAATCTCAGTTCACTAAGGAACAAGCTTACCATCTCTTCCTTCCCTGTATCTTTCTCCCTATGTCCTCTCTCCCTCCTCCCTATCTCTCTCTCTCTCTCTCTCTCTCTCTCTCTCTCTCTCATATCAGTCTAGGGGCTTGAACTCAGGGCCTGGGCTCTTTCACTGAAGGCTATTGTTATACCACCTTGAGCCTTGAGCCAAAGCACCACTTCCAGTTTTCTGGTGATTAATTGGAGATACGAGTTTCATAGACTTTTCTGCCTGGGCTGGCTGTGAACCATAATATCCTCAGATCTCATCCTCCTGAGTAGCTAGGATTACAGGCATGAGCCACCAGCACCCAACTCTTGTGTTTCTCTTGTTGGTAAAGAACATCCAGTTATTCACATCAGAAACTTGTGTGTGCCAGGCGCTGGTGGCTCACACCTGTAATCCTAGCTATTCAGGAGGCTGAGATCTGAGGATTGGGGTTCAAAGACAGCTGGAGCAGGAAAGTCTGTGAGACTCTTATCTCCAATTAACCACTAGAAAACCCAAAGTGGCGCTGTGGCTCAAGTGGTAGAGTGCTTGCCTTGAGCTGAAGAGCTCAGGGACAGTGCCCAGGCTCAGAGTTCAAGCCCCACAACTGACAAGGAAAGAAAGAAAGAAAGAAAGAAAGAAAGAAAGAAAGA
>NW_012267234.1:5826142-5923937 GCF_000151885.1 Dipodomys ordii
AGAAAGAAAGAAAGAAAGAAAGAAAGAAAGAACCCTGTGTGTCACCTTACCATTCTCTCTCACCTCATTCCAAAAACATCCTTGATACTATCTTATTAAAACCAATACCTCTATTTTTTATTCTCAACCCCCAGCAAAATTCCTTAGCACTTCATGCATCAATTCCTTGACTCATTTTCCTAAGTATTCTAACACAAGTTTGGGCTGCCTACCTCCTTTGTCCAGTGTATATCTAGCTGTCATAAGATTCCCCTTCAGGATAGATTCCTCGCTTATGTTCCCTGTAAAAACCCTCAGCATCGGTTCCATTCTCTGCTCCCTTCCCAGAATGCATTCTATCCTCTCATCTGAGGCAATATGTATCTCCCTGTCTCATCAACTTCTTTTTTTTTTTTTTTACTACTTTTAGTGTTTTGTGGTAAATACCTTAAGATTGAATTTTTTCTCCACTTGAGAATCCCTGTTAAATGAGCTAACAAATGAAATTAACTCATTTGTAGTATTGTGGTTATAGATAGACTTGGGCTAGGCAATGTCAAAAATGCTCTATTTGTTGCTTGTTACAGTTGTTTTCTTCCCCCAATTCTGCTAGTTGGGATTCCCTCTTGATCAAATCACCCTAACCTGAACCTTTAGTAGCTTTGGATGTTGGTACAAAAAACATCTATTTTTCTGATTATTACCTTATGCTTTTGATAAGAGAAATTCTGAAAAATTTGAGAGGTAACCAGCATTTATTTTATTTTTGGTAAGAGAAATGTCATACTTTAATGTCTGTCTCCTTAACCCAGCGTAAGCACATTGAACTTTGGAATTTGTTGAGATAATTTTAGTTAGAAAATTATTTCTTAAATCTCAACACACTTGAAATAGGAATAGGTTGTTTTATTTGCTTTCCATTCTTTCTTTTATTGAACTTCTTCCTTGTGGAGTTATCTTTTTCCTCTTTGCTTATAATTTGCTTCAAGGGAAATCTATTCAGGACAAATTTTCCAAATATTTTTATATTTCAAAAAACCATTGATTTTTACTCTCAAATTTGAATTGTATTTAAAACTCAATAAGAACTTAACAATAAGAACATTTTTTCTCTCTGATACTTGAAAATGCTGCTCTACTATCTTGCCTCCATTATTGCTACTGGAAAGTCTTGTGTCAATCTGATTCATATTCCTCCATGAGCAAACAGACCACCCACCCCACTGCACCAGACCCTAAAACTTCTAGAATTGTTTAAAACAACTTAATGACTCATCACATACCCTTTTGTATGCATTAAATGATTCATCTGTTTATTCTGTTTGACATCTTAAGGATATTTTTCAATCTAAGAATTTGTTAGTTACTGAAATTCTATGAAATTGTCTTCTATGCTGAGTTCAAATTGACATTGGATTAACTCTGCTATTCAGCTCATGTGCCAATGTTTTCTTTCTCCAATGTAATTTTTTTAATATCTTGGTCTTCTTCCAGTTTTCTGACTGGAATGAAGAGCAACCAAATGGAGTTCTAAAAGAACAACCTCATTAAATGGAAAAGTCATACTAACTAGAACTTTAATCCGGTTTGGGTAGGTCTGAAACCAACATATCTTATTCAATACATCTCTTTTTTGCTACAGAAGTGTGTGCACAACCTGGGAAATTTAGGGTTCTAAGACCTCAGATGGACTAAGAGAAGGCAAGGGGATGATAGCTGTGAATAGACTTTCCTCTATGGTGCTCTTTTAAAGACGTCACTCCAGGTCTTTCTGTGTGGAATTCTCTTTCCACTTCTCCATTGGCTGTCTGTGGAATACTTACTCATTCTTCCATAAGGATGCAAATGTCTTTGAATTTGGGGCAATGTTTTTGAAGTCTTTTGAAGTCAGGTGCCCCTGGTTCTGTGTGGGTGAACTTCTGAGACCAGTAAATAGCAAGTCTACCATTGTGACCTTTCCTTTATTTATAAAGCAGGTAATAATGTATAAGGACTCAAGATAGGCTTCTTGTTTCCTACCAAGGTGTTGGAGGTCAATACACCTTAACAGCAACAACAACAACAAAAGACAATGTTTCCCTGACAATTTGTATACATTTCCTCTTTAACTAGTACTTTCTAATGATATCCACTGTATGTGAACTGGGGAGATAATTCATATGGCTTTATTAGTGGTGTTCTATCACCTTGTGGGTATTTATCTTCTCAATTAAACTATTATTTCATCCTAGGGTTTATATTTAATAGCTAGTCTCATCCCCAAGGCATGTAACTGGTGAGTGACTTTGAACTCCTCTTAAAAAAAAAAGCAATGAGCTCCAAATAATAAAAGCAATGTGTTAGAAGATGTTATTATTAACTCCCTAGCCATCCTTCAGAGTGTCAAAACTACCCTCCTGTGGAGCCAGGGAGTCTAATATTGGTACAAATTCTCTGGGTCTTGACATTTTGTTTCAGAGTTTTAATTGACTCCAGACTCACGCATCATGAGTCCCACGAAAAACCACATCCATCTGTAAGATCTCACCACCCCCCACCCCCCAAAACTGTTTGAAACCCCCGAGGACTCCAGAGCACAGGTAGAGTTTTTTTTGTTAGATCATTAGCACCCTATTTTCAGAGGCAGAAGTGGTGATATTTTCCAGAATCCATGATCCAGTTCCCTGTCAAGTATTCTACGAGGTTTATTCTAAAAATAAATAAATTCAATGTGCAATAGTTCTGGATTTCACAAGCTTTCCTGGTCAAGGCATTATCCCACCTCTGACAAAACAAGAAAAAGTAAAAACAAAGTCGTAATGACCATGGTAGTCTAACATGAAAGAAAAGGAAAAGAAGGGAACTGAGAATAATTTAGCATTATCTAATGCTTGCCAATTGCTCTCACTGGCACAAACACCCACATATACCAACCCACACACTGTATATATAGAAACACGCAGAGACACAGACACAGACATAGATACAAATATACATTTTCCCTTCAATATAATCTTTAGAGAGAGGTGCAGCTAGCTCATAAATAGATTTAAAAATACTGAGAGATCGAGCAAAAAATACTTAAAATTATTGGATTCACCCTTAGACTTGAGTGAAGTAAGAATATATTCTCAGTTAATATCTCTCCCATTTATGGACAGCGTCTGTTTTGTTTTTCATTCCTATGTCTGTCTTGGAGTCTGTCACTTAACTAGGTGGGCTGGTTTGTTATTGATTTTAAATTCAACCTTGTTAAAAAGTATTAAATCCAAGAATACATATAAAGTTTTGTAGGAAGTATGTGAAGGGAAGTCACTCTTCATAAAAGATGATAACCTAGCTCATTCTTTAAGCTTTCCATGGCGAATACCCTACCTCCCCATCTTGTAATGACTAATCCTTGAGGTTGGATCAAAGTATGCTGAATTAGTGAAGTCTTAAATACATTTTCAAAATTTACTCTATTTTTGAAAATGTTTTAATTACTTTTAAGTTGTCCAAAGTGGTTTCAGTTTGTCATGTCAGTTTATGCATCTTGACCAAGGTCATCTCATCTCTCCCAACCCCCCCTAAGTTAGCTAACCAGTTCCCTTTTCAATGTGAACATCGAATATTATGACTTTATTTACCCACCCTTCCTCTCTTCACTTGTCTACCCTTCCTCTCCCAGGATTTCCTGCACTCTTTTTAACTTTCTTCCAGAAACATTATTAAGAAGCCACGGAAATCTACCCATTTTGGATCTGATCTGTCAGAGTGACACAAGGATTTAGTAACTATGTACATCCCTCAATCCTGAGCAGAGCATTTCAACTTGATTGAAAATACTGCTAATGAATCAACAGCCTGTCCTGAAGGCTAGAGTAAAATTAAAGATTCCTAAGGGCCTAGTGGAACCTTGAAGATTGCTGCTTCATTTCTTTTCCTTTTCTCATTGCTTGGCTCACTCCTTTAATATTGTGCTCATGTGTAGGCAGAAAGGCCTGGGGACCCCCCTGCTTGAACTCCCCCCAACTAGGCTTATTTACATGATGCTCTTCTGTGTCCCTACCCGTCCCTATATTACATCTGCTTAAAGCTTAATGTATGCAATTGCCATTGTGAGTTTATCAGCCATCTGCCCTCCTAGACAGATATCCCTTAAGGTCAAGCCTGAGTATTATTTACATCTGTAACACTCTATTCCCAACAAGGGACCCAGTACAACATTGGTGTTCCATCTAGGATTGTTGATTGAATGGAATAAACAGTTTTGTGTCTCATTATCAAATATAAATCTCCCCCCAAGAAGCTTTCAAACTGATGGAAACTATGCAAGATGTTTGTTTCCGTCCTCCTCCTCCTCATCATCATCATAATCACTCATCTCATTTCAGTAGCTGTGTTTCCTGGATTTAATTTGTTTCCCCAATCTTCATTATCTTGTAAGCAGTGGGAGGCTGGGCTGAAATCCAGGCCTCCTGGCTGTGAGTATGCTCATCTCTCTTCACAACATTATTATCATTAGCTGGATGGAGACCCATGGAGGTCTACTCAGTAGCAGAGACAATTCTGAAACAGCACATCAAAGCCATTGCCCCCAAGGAAAGAGTGGAAAGAAAGTCACCATTCAGAGAACAACAACCCTACCCTGACATGGTACACATCATTCTTTTTAATTCTCTGCAAGAACCCTGTGAGGTAGGCAATCATTTTTTTTCAGATAAGAATAGAGTTGCTGTGAATTTTCTGAGTAAAACAGGGAATAGGAGTGACTTACTCTCTACCCTTCAAGCTAACTAGACATTCTGGATATCCTAAGGGTATATGCACCTAGCTCCCTAAAGTTTCTCACAATTTTACCTCTAGGTAGAGCAGAAACATCTACCAACAGGATGAATTTTTGGAGGACAAGTAAAAAGGCAAAATGCAATAAGATAAACCAACACAGAAGTAATATAGCTTTTTAAGACCAGGTAGTCCTTTAAGATCAAAGAAAGATGGAGGAGACATGTTTAGTGACCTTGTTTCTGTTATTACTCAAAATGGTTGGGCTCTAAGAAGGCTAAATACGCTGTGTGTGACTCCCCTTCCTGACTATGGGGCACACAGGCAAACACCACAAGAACTTGCCAGAGATGGTAGAAACCCACAGAAGTGGTATGGGGCATCCAAGCACTGCCTTTAGCAATGATCTACAAACCAATTCATCACCTCAGTTCATAGTCCATTGACATAACAAAATACCTGAGACTGGACTATTTCTAAAGAAAAGAAGTTTCTTTCCATTCATGTCTCGAAAAGCTGGGAAATCCAAGATGGGACAGGTGCATCTTATAGGAGCTTCATTGTGTTTCAGTGTATAGTAGGAAGTAGAAACACAGACTGGACCAGAAAGGAAAGAAAGACCAAGATGCCAAATTTATTCTATGACTTACTCACATAGTAATCCAGTCTCATGACTCAATGAGCAAGAATTCATTCAATCCCACAACAAGTAACCCAGTCTTATGAAGACAGTGCTCAGCAAAACACTTTAGACAGGTCCACCACCTCTTGACCCTTGGCACTGGGAATTGGAGGGATCAAACCATACTGGAACCAAAGCAGACAGACTATTTTGACATTTGTCAGAAATGAAAAGTTAACCCTGACATCCTATATTTATATGCAACAAATCTGGCAATTCTTCCTGGGTTTTTTTGTTTGTTTGTTTCCTTGCTTGTTTATTGACTATGAGGAAACTGCTAGGAGACTTTCCCTCCTATGTCATTGACCAGAATGGATGCACATTTCCTTGGCTACTGCAACCCTTCACAGAGGTAGCTGTGTGTGGGGTGGAGTGCGCATGCACACGCACACCTGTGTACAATCTCCATGAATGACTTGAATCACAGTGCATAAGCTACCTCATGAGCATCACCAAGGAGAGAGGAGAAATCAGAACCTGAAAGGCAGTCAGCAGGGATGCCTCCATGATTTGTCATGAAGGCATGATTTCCTAGCTGACATGCTCTCTGCCACCCGTGTTCTTAGGACTGGTCTGGCAGAGCAAGGAAGGAAGTTGGATGCATGTCCTTTTACTTCCCGGCACGTTCTTTAAGAGCTCCTGCTTATGTCCCTAACTTCTTCCAAAACAATGACTCAGAAGTCTTGCTGTAGGAAGAATATCACCCCGTACAAGAAGTTATTTTCTATTCTGAGTGACAAATCCAACTCTGAATCTTGGGTGCTCATAAGGAAGAAATCTCACCTTTGAAAGCTCTTTTGCCCAAGTGAAAGATTCATCATAAGGAAATGAGATTTCTTCTAACTCAGACTGCTTTTTAACCAATTCCAAAAGATGCTTTCCATCGCTTAACAGCCACTCATGTTTTCATTCTTTTGTGTGGTTGTGTGTTTTGTTTTTTTTTCATCAAAGTACTGATGAGTGCCAGATACACCCCAGACACTGGTAGGCAGGCACAGCTGATAACAGGTGAACACTGTGGATTCCTCACTGAGATTCCTGATCTTAGAGTCCCAGAGAAGTGACAGACATATAAACACCTAATTTCCATTCTGTGTGGGGAGTTCATTTGTAGAATTATAAAGAAAGTACTAGAACATCTCTGCAAAAGGTAAGAGCAACTCCCCTTTTCCCCGGTTAACTGGAAAGAGTTTAGAAAGCAGGTAATTTCTGAACTGGGTCTCGAAAGGCAAGTAGGTGTTCACCAGTCAGAAAAGCAAGAGCCTTCAAAGTATATTCAGGAAACAGTGAGAGGCTTCTATGTGAACAGAGAGAAGTTCCAATGAATGGTAATCAATATTGAAACAAGATGGAAGACCTGCTTTCTTAGCCCTGGGGACAAAAAAGCAAGAGTGTTTTTGTGAGCACCTGGAAGACAATTACTTTTGATGTATCAATCCTTAAAATACCTTTGCTGGCAACATTAATTCACATAGTTGATACTGAAACCTCTTAACAAACAGGGTTGTCAACAACACATTTCCAAAAGAGGTGATACAATATCCTGGAGCAGTACTTAAATGCAAGGAGAATATGTCACCTGCTAGGTATTTACTTCATTCATAGCATGGATCCCCAGAAGAATGGTCACATTTCACAAGGAGCATTTACCCTGCCTTCCCATCTTGTGGTGTTTTATAACATCATCAGCCTAAATGAGGCGCCTAGAAGGACAAGAGGTGGTTTTCAGGTTGGAAATCAGTGCCTCTTCTCTATTGCAGGAAGCTGACATCTCATTTTTTAAAGGTGACATGCCATTACAAAGATGCATTGAAAGGTTAACATTCAAGCCCACTCTCGAACAATCTTATAAGTGGCACGCAAGCCAGAAAAGGACTCTCATTAGGTGTAATGACTCTTCTACCTTGAAATGCAGCAGAAGGACACACGCCCCAAGAAAATAGAGCATATGTTGGGTAAATAAACACACTTAACGCAGAAGAGTTTTTTTTCTGTTTCAAAATGACAAAGCCCTTGCATGTTGGTGACAAAACAATCCAAGTTAAAATGTAAAAGCCTTAGAGATGGTTTGAGCTATGCTAGGAATGTCTATACACACGTTTAGGGCACTGCATAAAAAAGTGCATGAAATGGCAGGGGGCAGGGCAGGCTTTCTGGTTTGGGGCAAGTGGCATTCAGTTACCATTCTCATCATGTGGATAGTTTCTAGGAATGGCATCTTCCTAGTTCAGAGCTCTTTTTTGAATACCCCTTTCCCAAATGAAGGGACTTTATGAGCTCCACTTTGAGAGAAGAGAGAGACAGAGACAAAGAAGAGGGGGAAAAGCCAGGCACTGGTGGCTCATCCTAGCTACTCAGAAGGCTGAGATCTGAGGATCACGGTTCAAAGCCAGCACAGGCAGGAAAGTCTGTGAGACTCTTATCTCCAATAAACCACTAGAAACTGGAAGTGGCACTGTGGCTCAAGTAGCAGGGCACTAGCCAAGAGCTGAAGAGCCCAGGGACAGCGCCCAAGCCCAGAGTTCAAGCCCCATGACTGACAAAAAGAGAGAGAGAGAAGAAAAAAAAAGAAAGAAGAGGGGAGAAAGGAAGGGAGGGAGGAAGGGAAAGAGATCAACATAACTCCAAAGGTTCCACAGCAGATTTCCCTAAGACCAAATAGAGCATCTTTCTACAACACCCAAAGCAAGTGACTTGTTCACCAGAGTCTGGGTGGATTTCGAACCCCATTTTGCTAGCTAAGGTTAGATGGTACCCTTTCAGTGTGCTCCCAATAGTTTCCTCTCCCCAGCCCCTTGACCACTTTCAGCTCCCAGTCAAGTTTCCCCTGACAACTGTGGTCTCTGGTATTTCTGCTCTCTATTTGAAAGGGAATCTCTTGATAACCTTTAAAATCCTTCTTTAGAGGAAGAAAAAAATTGCCATTTATATTCCTGCTGCAATCCTCATGGCACTACCTGCCTCTGAGCTGCCTTCCCTGGCCCCTCTGCTCCTTGGGCTTTGTTAACAGCCTCTCTTTGAGCTTAGGGTGAGGAATGGTAATTCAGCTAGTTACAGGGGCGGCAGGAGGCAAGGCTGAAAGGTTTCCAGAAAGCCAGCAGGCAAGGCCAGGTTTTCAATAGAAAAGGGCGAAAGAGTCAAGAGTCGTTTTCTTTAAGTGGAGTGTGTGTGTGTGTGTGTGTGAAGAGAGACAAAGACACAGAGACAGAGACAAACAGGCAGAGAGACAGACAGGCAAATAGAGACAGAGAGATAGAAACAGAGAGAAGACAAGAAGGAAACCAAGAGACAGAGAGAGAAAAATAGAAGGAGGGAGAGAGGTAGAGCAGGAAGAGAGATAGCAGGGCCAGGCACATATCAAGAGGGGCTTTCAGATGAATTTAACTTTGGGGAAGAATCTTGGTTTACAAGTTGGTTTACAGAAGCTCCATTTTTTTCCCATTTCAATGTTACATCCAGTACTCCTGGTTCTACTGCTTTTGGTTATCTGTCATCCTTTTCCAAACAGCAATGTGTCCGAGACCTGGCTCTGCTCCTATAAGGGAAGCTTTCTATGCTAAGGTGACAGGAGAATGACCCTTTCCTTCTGGCGAACCCTAAACTGAGAAAACAGCAAGACTCAGCACAGAATATCCAGCACCTAGATATACAACAGAGACCAAGAGCACAAGTTCTGAAGTAACCATTGTAGGTAGTGGGAAGTCAGGAACCTGCGATCTCCAGCTCTGACTCATTTTCCATCTTTCCTTTGGTGTAGAGCAATTCACTTCTCACTGACACAATTATATATACAGATTTGGGGGTATGGTGTCCTATGTCCCCCGTGGGACTTCTGTCCAGCCACTAATCTTGTCCTTCGTTCCCTTTCACGTGGCTGAGATAGTCTCTGGTTTGAGAAGTCTTACCAAACCCCCAGGGGAGAAGGGATGGAAAATAAGTGGAGAAAACAGAAAGTCTGTACATATTTCTTTTTTATTATGTTTTATTTTTGGTAATTTTTATTGTGATTAAGTGATGACATAAATGTCACAAATTTCACAGTATTGTGGGATCGTGATACTTAGTTAAAGTCACAAACACATTCTAACCTTCATAGGGTATTGTCTTTATCATGATCTATAAAGTTTGTGAGTTCTATGAGCTTTGACAGTACAGTTACTTCTTCCACATCGGGTGATATATGTACATATTTCTATGAATTTGGGGGGGTATATCTATTTTTAAGCTTTCATGTGTCTCCACTGGAAAACTCTTTGTCACCATGATACTCACACGTAAGACACCCAAGGAGACTTCAAGCTTCATTCTAATTCCCCATTCAATTTTTAAAGAGAAGGATCTCTGGACACAAGCTACAACATAGATGAACCCTGGGGACTTCATGCCACGTGAAATAAGACAAAATGCCAAGCATTTTCTGGCCCATTCTATTTCTATAAAGTGGATAAATGTAATACATATTAATGAGGCACCATGTGATGTTTCTAAACCTGCAGGCATTCTGTAATAATACAAATAACATCTATCACCTCCAATATTTATCATTCCTTATGACAAAAATATTTAAACCCTTTCTTCCAACTTTTTGAAATATGCAGTATATTGTTATTCTCTACAGATACCCTATTGGGTAACAGCACCTCAGAATTTCCTATTCCTATCTAAGTGCAAGTGAGTAATAATTGATCAACATTGCCATGTCCCTCCTTCATGGCGTTAAACTGGAAATAAAAAAGAGGGAAGAGAGTATATTTTATGTTATGGATATTTTACTATGGTTAAAGTTTTTTTCAAAATTCAAAAGTGGAGTATGCTTCAACCATGACTTTACCTTTTTGGGGGACCTGAGTTGAGTCTACTGTCTTCATTGACCTTGAAATGTTTAGGTTCCACTCAATGGAGCTAGTTTACTACAAGGCTTTCTCAATCTTGTTGGAGAAGACAGCATTTTGGTTTGTTGTTTTTTTAAAAAAAAAAGTTAAACTTAACTTTTAATTTTAAACTAACCAAACTCACTCACCCAAATAGTGTTGGTTTTATTCAAGTTAAGAACTAAGGGTGTACATGAGGGTTAGTAAAAGCCAAAAACAGATGCACCAGCCTATTAAGCCTTCAGGATTCATCAAAAGACAAGTCTCTGGAAGTGGCAAGATATGTCAATTCCTTTCTGTTAATTAATTATCTTATCCTTTTATTCTCCTGGACAGTCAATAAATAATACTTTTCTCATCAACCATTTTCAAAATCATGGACAATAAGATATGTCATCCTATTATTCAATAGGATTAAAAAAACTTATGCACAACTAACGAGTCAATAATGGGTCCTGCTGACATTTATTCAACTCCTACAATAAGCTAGGAAGTAGGCAAATGAAACTATATGGTCATAAGTTACTCATTTAATTCTGTTTACTATTCCAAACTGGTGAGGGGTATTGGGTTTCCCCACATTCTCAGCAACTCATTTAATTCCTAGATTAATCTTTTCTTTTTTTCCGAAGCATCTTCTGTAGCCATTCTCAATCTGAGTTTACACATCACTATAGAACTCCATGGGTTTGGAGCACAATGTAATGGTCAATAAATAACATCTAATGTTATCAAGCAGGGTGGGAAAGGATGAACTCTAGGCAGTCTAAGCCAGTTTGGCTTTTCCTAAGGGATGGCCTCCTTGTAATGAAATACCTCTAGATTCCCAGTGTCTACTGCATTTAATATCTGTTTGACTTAAAGTGAAATCACTTAGGCCCCAGGAGTCTGGTGTTTTCACCAAGAAAGTCTCTGCTGTGGGTTTTGTGAGATAACAAAATGAAAACACACTTGAGGTTTATAGCTAGGATGTACTTCCCCAAAGGGAGCCAAGCATACCAGCAGCATGTGGGTACCTGTCTCCTCCTCAGGCCTAGGGATGCATTTGACATAACTAACAACTGCCTAGCCTGTTAGCTGTGTCCTACCATACAGGCTTGCTCTGTGAAACCTACATATGTTCCTTCCCATTAATAGGGAAAGACAGGGGAAATCTGAATTTTAGTTAGGATATGGGACCGAGAACCACCCTCCCATTCTCTAAAATGAGTTATTTATAATTGTGCCTTTCTCCCACAAGTTGCTCCTGCAACTTGCTAACATAATCCTGTTAAAGGATTAGAAGACAGGGAATAAGGCCTTTCTCAGCCGCTGCTGCCTGAGCTGGGCTGAGCATAGAGGAGATGCAGGGGCTTGGGCTTTGGAGAGATGTTCGAACCCCAAGCTAGATTCCCAGATTACTGAGTGAGAGACCAGCACAAACAACTTTACCTCTTCAAGCCTCCATTTCCTCATGTGTAAAATGAGCACTGTAACAGGGCAAGCCTGGCTACATGAATGACAGGACACCACCACTCTACTATTGACCCTTATTATCATGAGCTGGACTTGAATGAGCAATAGATGAGCTCTGGGATGTTCTGTAATAGAAAGGAAAAGAAAGCAATGGCATACCTACTGGGTAGGTATACTTAATCCTCAGAACAATTCGAGACAGTGGTGCATTACTGTCATTCTAAGAGTGAAAGCTGAAAGGCCTAGAGGCCATCAACAGCCAGGATAGGGCACCACAGGCATCTGCCTCCTAGAAGCCCACTATGCCAATGTGGGGGTGGCACTGCAGGAGGAATTCACAAATGGACTGGGCTACTCATCCAGGAGTCAGGAAGTAAGGAAATAGGGCTGATTGGGAGGACCTCTCTCAAGACACAGTCTGACATTTCAGGAAGCAGGCAGGCCTGAAGGCCACCCCCCATCTCTATATCCACCTGCATGGAGCAGAACCAGAAATAAGAAGCCATCTGGAGGTAAAAGATAGGCAGCTAGGGCTGGGGTCCCACTCAGATCAAAAGAGCCGATGCATTCCTCTCCACCTGTCCTTCAGAGATCAGCAAGGTCCCATCCTGCATTTGTACCCTGTGTCTGGAATAATCTTGCCTCCCCTTGGGCAAACCAGTTTATCTTGCTCTTCCAATCTCTGGAACATACACTGCCCTGAGGATTTCTTAGATTCTTCACTGGGAGTGAGATACTTTGTCCCACAGAGTCTCACATTCCACCTCTCTTCCACATCTAATACTCCATTAAGTGACTGACTTCTGCCCAAACTATAAACTCAAGATGGAAAGAACTCGATCTCAGCAGCCTCTTGCAGGCAGTATCAAACCTAGCCAATAAGGACTATTCAGATCATCACCTAGTGACATCAACATTCAAAAAGATAATAGGAATCTTGCTTATACTAGATATTTGTGTGCACATGGGAAAGGGGGCTAGCTACAAATCTCTGTGGTGCAGAAGGTTCTAGGCTGTTCATGCAAATTTTCTAAGTTGGTTCATGCATGCATGCATCACTGAGCATGACGTTTTAGTGCCAGGCTCAGCTACGACACACACACCTCTCACCCAAATAAAAGCTATAAGATAGAAGGAACCTAGCAGTATGTAGAGTAAAAAACATCAATGCCATGGACATGGCAGGGTTTGGGCTGGAGAGACAAGGTGAACAGAAAGACTAAAGGTTAAAGGTGGGTAACTCTGAGATTCACAGGAAAGGTTGTGTGTTAAACAAGGAGAAGGAAGGGCCGTTTGGGCATTGAGAATCATGATAGGTACAGGACAGAGGGTGTGGAATTCTCTGCAGAATTAAAGACAATTCTATTCAGGATTATGTTCAGATACCTTACAGAATCCCTCAGAATGGTGATATCCCAGAGAGAAAGAGAGAATAGGAGCAAGGACTCAGGACTTCAGTCTAGGTCCTATTTCTCTCTTGGTGGGGAGTCTGGGCCAGGCTGCACTGGAGGCCACTGTGTGATTGTTTAAATCCTGAGACACACTGCACAAGCATCGATACCATTGACAGCTACTGAGATATCCCAGGCTGCAACCCTGAGCTTCCTGATGGGACTGAAACCTGATAACTAGAGACCTTGATTGGGCAGAGTATTGTTTTAGGACAGGCTGAGATTGTCTTCACCAAACTAGCCATCTCTTCCCCACCCATTTCTCCTCCCGTCGCCCCCAAAAAAGCCCTTCCTTCTTACTCAGGTATGATTAGAAAAATGACCAGGCTTTGGGCTAAAAATATGAATGCTTTATGTTCCTCCACAGGGGAAAAAAACTAAGACAAGAGAATCTATGAAAGTAACAAGGAATTTCATCCTTCACTGGACTTCAGAATGGATATTTTAGACCCAGCCATCCATAAACATTGGGTAATATCATACTCTTGTAGTGCAGAATGAATTCTACAGAACAAGCCACAAATCTGCATTAGGACCAGAGAGGAGGGCTTGCTGTGTGCATTGAAAAAAAATATCTAAGTGATAGCAGGCCTCCTCCATGCCCAGATAAACAGATCCCACAGGCAACAGACAACTGACAAAACAGCATTGGCTCTGGGGAACATGCTGCCTGGGACGTGTGGCTCCACGGGGATCACAGGCTGTAGCTTAGGCTGCTGGAGTCATCCGGGGACTTTGAGCTGAAGTCACAATCATGTCAGACCTTGCCTGTGATCTCTCTGGGGTTATTTGGTCACAGTGTCTGCCCACATGCTATCCCTGTCACTCTCCTTCCATCCTCTCCCGAATTCCACCTGAAAGGGGCAAGCCTGCCAGTCTCTCTGTTCTCACCTTCCATCTTTGTGAACCTTAGTAATCTACATTTTCCATCCTCTAGGCCTGGATTAGTCACTTCTCTTTCATTCCTAGGAAGCAACAGGACACATTGCAGGAAGGTTTCTCTACACCACTCAGCCCAGATTGACTAGCTGCCCCCTTCTCAGTGACTTGTGGATTCAAGGGTATCATTGCTCAGCCTCTCCCACATGCTCCATGCCACCTCTTTCTCCCTCCCTCCCTCCCCCAACTCTACTCCCTCTGCACTGAGTTCTGTCCTCTGCCGCATTAACCAATCTCCGTCTCACACACTTACATCCGGGCCTCCTGCCAAATGGATGAATCCCTCTTGCTTAAGCCTGCCAAGAGGCTGTCAAGTCTGAACCACTGTCCATACAGCTTCCCCGGGGACTTTCTCACCTTTGTCCAATGGAATTAAAAACCACAGACCTCTTCCTCCTCTGAGAATCAGACCAAATGTCACCTCTCCCAACCAGAGCTAGGACCAGCTCTCCCTCGCTCCTCTCATTGGAGTCTGGGAGCTCTTGCACACAATTCACACTGCTTGCAGATGCTGTTTGCCCACAAGCTCATCCAAGTGGATGGATGAGCATCTATCCCAGCAGCATGAATGTAAATAGACTGCCCTATGCAAAGTCTAGAGTCTTTCGTATCCCAGGCCTCTGTATGGCCCCTGAGCTTCCCCTCATCCACAATGGCCAATGAGAAAAAGGAAAATAAAAGTTTTCCTTCTCTTCCCTTTGAGTCTCAAAAGGAAAGGATTTGCTGTGGCCCCTTCTCTCAGCACCATCCTCTCTTCAGTAGCACAGATCCAATAGCAAGGCAAACACAGGTATTTGAGCCCACTTGGGAAAAGAAGCTACAATGGGTTTCATGAAGCTGGCAAGGTGCAGGCATCACAGTACCTCTACCAACCTTCCTACTAATTACGTTACCTTCCTTATCACCTTGAGCCTCACAGGAACCTGAGCAGCTAAGTTCAATTGCTCCCATTTTGCAGAATGGAAAAACTGAGTCAGCGAGTGTTTAAGTCTCTGCCTAGCCAGGTCACAAAGACACTAAGCCATCAAGCTGGTTTCCACGATCGAAATTCCCACCGCCGGGGTCCAGAGCCAGTGCTTGGAACTGCCTCCCTCACCCCATCCTTTCTGCATTTTGATTCCTTTAGAACTTGGACAGACTGCACAACCTGTATACATTTAGATCAACTTGTCAACGGCAGGGCCCCTTGTAACAGATCATTTTCATCCCTCCTCCCCTGACTCCAGAGGCTGACAGAGTGGTATATTAGATTTCCAAAGGCATCTTTCATTAGAAAAATATATGCTTTTGATCACGCTCTGCCTTTCCAAAGTTGCAAAGGCTGAAGATCAAATTGCCAACTGGAATTCCATTCATCAAGGAGATAAATATGAGCCATCAAAGAGCGCCTGGCAGCTGGTTGGCAGCTGGGGGGTGGTAGGGCAAGGAGACCTGGTGCTGGACTGGATAGGCCTGGGTTGGACTCTACCTGGTCATGTGACCCTGAACAAGTTGTTTTTTCCACTTCTGGATTTTCTCTCTATCAGTAAGGCAAGTGTGGGACTCATTAAACTGCTAAACGACTGAGCAGATGAGCTGAAGAATTGAAAAATCAGGTCACATACCAGCCATCTACTTGTTCTAAGATATTCTATCTTTCCAAAGAATTTTTCTAAAGCACAGCCTATTCTTTCAGCCAAGGTGGGACCAGTCTCTCACATTCCAGTTTGTCTTTAAGAGAAGAGACGACTCCAGACTTTAAGCTACCCAAAACACAATGTAAAATGTATGAATGTTGGCTTTTATTTCTCTAGCTTCTCCGTTTTAAACTGGTAATGTAGACCACAAGGCAAGTGTCTGGTCTGGACCAGGGAGCCATCTGGAGCTGGGGGAGCCAGGCCAGGGGTAGCTATGTGGAGCACAGTCAACCCTTCAAGGTCTCTGCTGGTCCCAGATTCTCTGATTTGATAATAGTCCCTGTGAATAATAGATCTGCTCTCTGACACTGTGCATGATAAAGTGACCTGGTACAAAGTCCTATTAAGATAAATCACATTTAAGTTTAGAAAATTATATGTTTGAATCCTGTAATTTTGTGTCACCGTGATGTCTGAGAGGAAAGAGAGGGAACTCAATTAGAGGCTAATTAGACCAGACAACTCCCAAGGCCCCGGGTTACCTCCGTTTTAGCTGAAAGGGGAGATAAACCAAGCAAGGCCAGCCTTGCTAACCTCAGCCTTGGTTTCTCTACCTGTAAAACAAAGGTAGTCCTTATGGAAAAGAGAAGAAATTGGAATAACACAGAGAAGGAAACAGCCCCAGAGCCCAGTTCCACAGTCCCCTAGACATCCTGCCTTGCCTCCATTTTCTGTTGCCATCTACGGCCAAAGACTCAGAGGATCTGTAAACTTTAGACCACAGATGCAAACTGTGTGGCTAAAGTCTGCATAGCTCATTTAGAGTTTATCTGGGTCTTCAGACAGGTGAGCAGAGCTCAAACCACTGCAAACCACTATCCTGAATCCTTTCCTCCTGCACTAACCATCCCAAACGTCTGCCCTCCCAACCATCCTTCACCCTTTTCCATCTCAGGCCATTTATCTACTTCCTGTGGTGACTCACCTTGCTGAAATGGTTGGCTCTGGGCTCATCTTGTTTCCTCACTCCTCAGTACCCTGCATCACCACTATTGCCAAAGAAATCTCTCTGGGCCAGGGTCACCAATTGCCTCCTGTGAGCCACCTGTGGCAGTCTCTCCAGCATCAACCCAGTTTGCTGTTTGAATTCTTTGGCCGCTTTGAGTTTCTGTGACCTCTGATAGTGCTGCTCTAGAATCCTTGTCATATGCTTAACTCTGGTCTCATCTTTTCCTGCTCCATCCTCTTTCTGCTCCATTCACCCATTCAGGATAAGGAGAGTCATCTTTTTGAGCTAAGTATCATGCATTTGTGTTTATATGTGGAAAATCTAGACCTAAAACGATGGTGATGGCTGACAATGGTAATAATGAATGTCTGAGAAGAGGATCAGCAGAAAAGAGCAGGGGGGGAGGGAATCAAGAATATTGCAGGGTAAAGAAAATCAAAATATTCTGCAAATGTAGATGAAGAAAGAATAATAAAACCCACCAAATACTGGGGGGGAAAAAAAGAGAAGAATGGGAATAAAATGGATCGGGTGAGTTTGTTGAAAGTACACTACACACATCTAGAGTATTATCACAATAGAACCCCCTCATATTACTAATGTATGCTAAATAATTCTTTTTTTGCGGGGAGCGGCCCGGTCATGGGGCCTGAACTCTGGGCCTGGGCATTGTCCCTCAGCTCTTCAGCTCAAGGCTAGCACTCTACCACTTGAGCCACAGCACCACTTCCGGCTTTTTTCTTTTTGCTTATGTGGTGCTGAGGAATCGAACCCAGGGCCTTATGCATGCAAGGCAAGCGCTCTACCACTGAGCTACCTTCCCAGCCCAGCTAAATAATTCTTATGTGGTGTTGGTCCTGGGGTTTGAATGTATGGACTGAGCACTGTCCCTGAGCTTTTTTTTCTTTTTTGCTCAAGGCTAATGCTTTACCACTTGAACCACAGTTCTACTTCTGTCTTTTTGGGGAGTAGTTAATTGTCAATAAGAGTTTCACTGACTTTCCTGACTGGGCTGGCTTTACACTGCAATCCTCAAATCTCAGCCTTCTGAGCAGCTAGGATTATTTATGCAAGCCTTCAGCACCTGGATTAAAAGTACATAATTAAACAAAAGATTGAGAACCATAGATACAAGTCCTTCCTTTATTTCAGATGAACCTCAGAAATTTAACATTCAGAAACAAATTAATTTATCTCCTGTAGATGAGAAAATTCAAAGTCATTAGTTGGTGTGGCAGGACATTTTCTCCCTAACGTATCTTCATTCTTCCCTGAAATACTATTGGTTACCAGATTCTGGGATTCCCAAAATTTTCTGCTGAGGAGGATCTATGGACAGATAAATATTCTAGCAAGGCAGTCATGAAGAGCAAGGCCCCTTTAATGAAGCAAAAGTTTGTAAGGAAGGTCTGCATTAGAGTGGTGATTTTGGAATTCACAACAGAAATAAGTATAGGAAGAAGAAAGTAGGAGAACTTGATACTTAAAAATAAACACATATGTGAAAGCTGGGCCAGGAATGGTAGTAACTCTACATCAAAGAAAATTTGTTCTTCAAATGGTGGTAGCTGATAAATAAGGTCAGAGGCAGTGTGGGACCAGAGGGAAGATGCACTGGGATTCATTGAAATCTAAGTTCAAAATGGAACCATTTTCTACAGTGCTGACAAAAGTATACTTGGTTCCTGATCCCCTGTTTTCTACTAAAGCTTATAGCTCACTTAGTACATAAGCTAGTGAAGGGGTGGGAGGAAGAGACTACATGAAGGATGCTAGCTGGACAGCAGAGCCTGAGGAAAATGTTGTGAGAGTAGGGTATGAGCAAATTCCAGAGCCCAATGACCCATGATCAAGCAAGGAAGAAGTCAAAGAAGCAGGATACCATTCCTTGGCCTCCAGGAATCAACCATCAATCAAAAGATAGACTTCCTTCATAACTGTTGGCCAAATGATGATGCTGGTAATGGCTCCATGATAGGAATCGAATGGATCCTGAGTGCAGTTTTAAGTTTCTGCAGCGAGATAACTGCTATAAACCCACACACACACACACACACACACACACAAAAATGCCATGTGAAGGTTTATTTAAGCATTCCAAATGTATCCACTTTTGCAAATAGTCGCATACAACAAATGTCTCTAAATTTTCATATTTATTCAGCCCCTCTGGCAGGCCCCATGGAAAATATTGACTGAAACACAAATTAAAATTAAGCATTTATAAATTCACAAAACACTGAAGACTGTTAAAAAATGGAACAACTTCCGCTATCAAATGATGTGTTTTGGTAAGCACCGAAGCATTTATGCTTTTGAAGTTTTGAAAGCTCCAAATCACTCGAAAGTTTTTGGAACCCTTTGGATTTAAAAAAAAAACATACACGATTCAGTTCTCACAATAACACCTCCCTCTCCCCAAAGTTAAGGATTCTCACCACCCACATTTCCCTGACAAAAAAAAAAAACAACCCAGAGGCTCCATGAGGTTCAGAGAGACCCTCCTCAAGGCTGCTCAGGGAACAATTCTGGGGTACAAACCACTGATTCTTTTGACTACAATGAGATGTAAGCCAAAGAGAGCTATGGGATTCATGCCTTTAGATCAGGCAAAAGCTTCTCTCAGTGGGCCTGCCAAGCAAGTTGTCTTATAAAATAGTAAGGAGTCATCCCCACAGACCACAGCGTGGACAGAATGCAAAGCAAAGGAAAAGCAGAAGTCAGCCTGAGAGAAGGCTGTCTCTCAGAGTTGCCGTCCAGAGGACAATCAGAACCAGTGGGGTCAGTCTGGGAGGGCCCAGAGCCCAGACTCATTGTCCTTCTACATCTGGGAATCTGGCAACATTTTTAGAGACTGTAGAGGGCTCTCTAGGTCTGTTTAGATTGGGGGTAGGTAGACCAGATGGAGAAGGGTGGAAGGAGGGGACAAAGAAATCCAAAGTGAATCCTGAGTCTTGCAGGGAGTGCCAATGCATGAGAAAGGCAAGGCTTGGTGAGACACAAGCTCCCTGTAACTGCTCAAATATTAATCCACAATATATTTTAATGACATGAAACACCAGAGAGCTTTAGGAGGAACATGAAGGGCTTTTGGGTACCTTGAATAATGGTATTGTCACTCTGAGGTTTTATGGTCTCATCTTTGGCCAGAGCACAACTCTAAGAAAACAAGTCAAGGTTCTTGGGGATGAGCTTGGGAATCTAATCCTGTAGCCACTGCACAGCTCCTCTAAAAAGGCAACAAATCTGCGACTCCCAACCCCCCTCCTCCCAAGGTAATAACTTACCATAAACACCCCCGCTGCATCTACTTTGCTACCTACAAAGGGATCTGGATCCAAAGGTCCCATGAAGTCCTGCTCAAAGATGAAATGTATGGCCCGGGTTCATGATCAGAATCCTAGGATTCCGTTTTGTTTTGCTGTTTTGTTGTGTTCTAGTAGTGGGGCTTGAACTCAGGGCTCAGGTACTATTCCTTAGCTTTTTTTACTTATGGTTGGCACTTCTGGAGCTGTGGTAGTTAATTAACTGGAGACAATAGTCTCATGGACTTTCCTGTCCAGGCTGGCTTTGATCCACTATCTTTAGATCTCAGCCTCTTGAGTAGCTAGGACTATAAGCATGAGCTACCAACTCCCTGCTGGAATTCAGTTTTTAAATAAAGTGGCTTTAGGTTTGTAGAAGACCACTCAAGGTGACTATCAGATGTTCTCACCTTTGAAACTGAGGAAACTGTAGGCTCAGAAGCTCAAGGTGAGGGCAGGGGCAGGCTTCTCATCCAAATTCATCTGACACCTCCTCTGTGCTCCTTGGGAGTTCTCACTTGCTTCTCAGTACAGTAGAAGAACAAATTGGGGATGGAGAAGCCCTGTGGCATCTCAAATCCTGGACTTTGGGATTCAAAACTGCATCGCTTAGAAGCTTGAAATAAATCAGGTCAATCCCAAACTCTCTTGGTTTGGGGGGGGGAATGAAATGTTTTATCAACTTCCCCAACAGGAAATCTGATTTCCATCCTTGTTGCCACTTTATCATTTCCTCCCAGCTGTTATCGAGATCACAGCTTCGGAGATGGTTAAACGTTTGTCACATTTAATATTATTGTCCCCATTTTTCACATGCGGGAAGCTGACGGATGCTTGCTGCAAATGTGGGATGAAAATGCAGCTGCTCACGAGCCTGTGAGCCCAGGGCTGGATGTGCATGGAGCCATTCAGAGGGCTCCTTTGTGTGGCACAGGTGTTGGACTGGGAGCCTTGATCCTTGGGATAAGAACTGGACAGGGAGGAACTGAGGCCGGAGTTCTAGTAGGCTGGGCCTTGTGTATATAAGCTGCTGTGTGTATGCCGCTCCCCAGTACCTCCATCTGTCTGCTCCCTGTACCCAGTGCTTTACTCCTTTCTTTTTTTAAGACATCAGGATCTCTCACCTAACTATTTTTTGGTGAGGGCAGCAGTACTAGGGTTTGAAGTCAGAGTCTCACACTTGCTAAGCTAGTGCTTTATCATTTGAGTTGTGTCTCCAGACCTGCTTTTTTGGCTGGTTCTTTTTCTAAAGATGGAGTCTAGCCAACTTTTCTGCCCAGGCTGACCTTGAACCCTGATCCTCTGGATCATCTAGGCCTCGGCCTCCTGAAGGCTTAGGATTCTAGCCATGAGTCGCCAGTGCGTGGCTTTATCTGAGTATTTGGATTCTTTACTCCATGCCAGTGCCTACGCCCCAGCCCAATCCTCGGTAGATACTTCCCCATCTTCTCCTCCCCACAGCCTCTGCAGTGATTTTTAGCAATTGCTAATCTGCTCAGACCACATCCCTGCTCAGAATCCTTCAGTGCCTCCTCATTGTCCTTCAGATCAGTTCTAGACTCTGCTTGACTTCAGTCTGTTTTTATAGCTCTGTCCATTGGCATGGCTGGCTGGGTAAATTCTGCCCTCCGGGGACTAGCTCCTGATGCTCCCCCAGCATTTTTCGACCCTCTACACACGGCTCCCCAATTTGCAACCCTCTTTTACACCTTTGAGATGGCAAATGAAATGTGATCACAGATTGCTTGGTACTGCAACTACAGGTGGGGACTCTGTCTCCACTCCTGTCTTTGGACCAGTGAGGCCCAAAGATCACAATGTCCTGCCAGGTTGTAGTATGCATGTATCAAGAAATTGGTAGGTACCATCTCTTCTTCCCACTGCCCAGAGTGGGTGAGAATTTTAACTGCCTGACTATAATAGGAGACATATGGAAAGTCGCTGAGACTCTGGAAAGGAAGGGCTCCCCAACTCTCATCACCAAGACAGCAGGCATGTATCAGAAGTACCAACCCAGGCCAAGTTCTACCCTGATCTCACTTGGTGCCACATAGAGCAGAAAAGTCACCCAGGTGCACTCTCCTCAAACTCCTAACCCAATCACTGTGAGACAAATGGAATCGTTGCTCTTTGAAAACACTAAGTGTGAAAGCAGTAACAATTGGTCTGCCTCCAGTGTGTTGAGCCACTTGTCAGGATGTTACTTCCACTGGGAAGCACATGCTACTCTACGTTCTCATAGAAATCCATTTCTCCTCTCAATGACCTTGGCTCCTCACGTTTCACTTCTCTGTCCTGCAAGGTCCACATTGGCAGGATCCCATGTTTGTTTACCTCTGCCTTACGTCTCCATCAAGGAGCCCAAAGGATGTTTCCCCATGAAATGAGGCAGTGAATGAATAGATGAGATTATGTGGGACAATATAAGATTTCCTGATTCATAATAACACGCAAGTCAATGATCAAGACATCCCAGCAGGCAGGGTGGGTCCAGTATCTACCAAGGCTGTGAAAGAAGATGCGTAAATTATGTCCAGCTTGATGAGACTGGGTATAAGATTAGTTGAATTATACTTGTTCAACTAATCATTGAACTAAAGCATCAAACATTAATAAACACCTCAATATTTTAAAAGCAGCATCTAAAAATGAGGTAAGGTAGTTGATCTCTCCCCTCCCCACACAACCCCACACAACATACACACACTTACACCCACCTGATCCCGGGCTTAATCTACTTGTTCATTCACTTTTTTTACTGTTTTTGTTTGTTTGTTTGTTTGTTTGTTTGTTGTTGTTTTTGGCCATTCCTGGGACTTCAACTCAGGGCCTGGGCTCTGTCCCTGAGCCTTTTCTGCTCAAGTGGTAGGCTAGCGCTCTACCACTTCAGCCACAACGCCATTTCCAGTCTTTTCTGAGCAGTTTATTTGAGAGGAAAGTTCAGTCTGGGCTGGCTTTGAACCAAGATCCTCAGATCTCAGCCTCCTGAGTAGCTAAGACAACAGACATGAGTCACCAGAGCCTGGATTGTTTGTTCACGCTTTTACTCACTCATTTATTCCAGAAGCACTTACCAAGGGTGTCTTATGTACTAGATATATTTCTAGTGCCTGGAGATAGAAAACCTAAAACACACAAGGTCAAGGGATATATTAGCCAAATGAAAAATGCCCCAGAACCGACTAGGTGTTGATTAGAGAAGATTGTCTCCAGCAGGTGACTTGAGATTAGCTCCAGGGACAGAAATTCCTGCATCCTATGCCCTGAATCACCAAGGATCACACTGCTCATGGCTGATAACTATGAAATTAAAACGGCAGAAGAACAAAAAAACAGAGGTAGTCCCACTGGTGGTACAGGGAATGAAAACAAAGAGCTGAAGTCTCTTTGGTGAGACAAGAGCAGATGCTTCTTAGAGAAGAGATAGCAAACAGAGACAGAGCCCTCCTGGGCCCAGAGTCTGCAGTGTGAAGGAAGTCTGAGACCCATTACAGAGTAGAAGGGGAAGAAAAATTCAAGCTGGAGGCAAGACCTAGAGTTAAGGCTTAATTAAGAAAGCAGACATTTTAGGTTCACACAAATAAGCAAACAGAATCCTCTTGGCCCCTCGTGATCATCACCAAGTAATTGCTTTAAAGCTGTGGTTTTCTCCGCTTGAATGATTCTTAAATACATGTTGATAAAAAGTAATGAAGATACTGAGTGAGTGGAGAGCAGGCAGCTTCCTTACAGCCACACTCCTCGCTTAGCAGAGCTCACCAGGTGCCTGCCCACTTGCTGGGTCTCTTTGTCCCTCTGCACTGAATGGGGATGAAGTATGAAGGCAGAGGTCCAGCCAGATGGCTTCTGCATCTCCTCCAGTCCAAGAAGCATGCAACCCAGTTGGTTGGATGTAGCAGCACAAACTCCTGTAGAGCCCAGCCATTGTAGTTTACATGTCACTGTGTCATGACAATAACCTTGAACCTAACAGGGGCAGCACTTTGAATTCTGATTTCCCATCCTGAAATGAATGTTTGTAGTGCCAAGTCACCCCACACTCCAAACTCCATATGACTTAGGGAAACAAGGATCAAAGCTTCAGGATCCGAAGACCATCTTGACACCAACCACAGGGCAAGCCACCTGCTAGGAAGCTCTCAGGAAGACAGTGTCACATTCCGACTCATCAGTGTTCATACTGGTGATTTCTGCTGCCTGGGTCACTCTTCTTTCCCATATTCCTCTTGTTTAATCCATAATCCCTTCTTGCCACCATTTTGGCCACACCATGGCAGCCTCTTCCTCTCAGGTTCTGGCTCCAGAAACCACAGGTTCAGGCTTGATTCTCCAGTGTCGTAAAACCCACTGGGATGCAACATCACTACCTTCCTCTCTGCCTGCCCTTCCTACTCCCAGCACAGCAAGTACCAGCCTTGATCCTGGTTTGAAGCTAACCTAGGTAGACAAATCTGAGTGACTGTTATGTTCAATTAAGTAGCAAAAAGCCAGAAGTGGATGTGTGGCTCAAGTTATAGAGCACCAGCCTTGAACAAAAAAGCTAAACAAGAAAACAAAACCCTAACCAGGCACTGGTGGCTCACGCCTGTAATCCTAGCTACTCAGGAGGCTGAGATCTGAGGATTGTGGTTCAAAGACAGCCCAGGCAGGAAAAGCCATGAAACTCTTATCTCCAGTAAACTACAAAAAAAAACAGGAAGTGGTGCTGTGGCTCAAGTGGTAGAGCACTAGTCTTGAGCTGAAGAGCTGAGGGACAGCACTCAGGCCCAGAGTTCAAGCCCCACGACCAAAAAAGAAAGAAAACAAAGCCCTGAATTTAAGTAGGCGTGCACACATGCACGCACACACGCGCGCACACACGCACGCGCGCACACACACACACATCTTAAATATATATAATAATTTTATATGGAAAAATCTAACAAAATAGTTCCAATGCTTTAATTTCTTGGAATTTTTATTTTGTAGTTCTCTGAGACAATATACATACACATACATATATATTTGTCAATGGTACAAACCTATAAAACAGAACGATTATAAGAGAATTAATATTCAAAGTTATTTTTCAACTTGAAATTATCAGAAAGGTATTTTCCCAAACAATGCCAGACTCTGTCTTCAAGAGTACTGGGTTTACATCATTTCTTTATAAACTTCTTAAAAGGCTGGGTGCTGGTGGCTTATGCCTGTGATCCTAGCCACTCGGGAGGCTGAAATCTGAAGATAGAAGTTCAAAGCTAGCCCAGGCAGAAAAGTCCTTGTGAGACTCTTATTTCCATTTAGCTACCAACAAGCCAGAAGTGGAGCTATGGTTCAAGTAATAGAGTGCTAGCCTTGAATAATAAAGTGTAAGGACATTGCCCAGGTCCTGAGTGCAAGCCCCGGGATTGGCAAAAACAAAAACGAAAACAAAACAGTTCTTTAAAATAAACAAGCTGGGTACTGGTGGCTCACGCCTGTCATCCTAGCTACTCAGGAGGCTGAGATCTGAGAATCGGGTTCAAAGCCAGCGCAGGCAGAAAATCTGTGAGACTCTAATTTCTAATGAATCCCAGAAAAATCCAGAAGTGTTTCTGAAGCTCAAGTGGTAGAGTACTAGACTTGAGCAAAGGAGTATAGGGAGAGGCCCAGAACCAGAAAAAAAAATCCTTCATGTTTTCTGGATGCTTTATTTGGTTTTGAAATCATGTAGCTAGCTTACAACTGATGACTACTAAATACTTCTGACCTCACTACCCTTCTTTATAATCAATTGGTTCCTAGAGACTAAAACAATTACCATTGTTCTTAAGATTCCTCATACCCATTGGGCTGGTTGTGATGTAGATCCATGAAAAGCTAAGTACATCACAATGCTGCAGGGCTAATGACTCCTGAGAGGTGGGATCCATGACCCTATCCAAAGCTGAGAGATGTTAGGGAGTGGAAAATCAAACATCCTGAAATCAAGCAACAGTGGTACCTCAAGAGATTGTTCTTATGGATGCCTAACTCTTAGGAAAAGCTTCCAGCATAATTCCTTTGCGCATGGTGAGAACTAAAATTAGTTTCTTTTAATTTCTTCTTGTTCGCTTGTTTGTTTGTTTCCGGCATGGAAATGTAAGTGGCTGTTAGAGAAGGAGGTTCTCATACATAAGATGAACATCTGGATGAAGGCTAATGGGTAACATGAGAAGCCATATAGAGCTCTTCATTTCCCAAGCTTCTTCTATAGCAGTCACATGACAGGTCATCCAAACAGGTCACTCTCTGAGAAGGGAAAGAGATCACCCTTAGTAATTTAACTGCTACCACAGTCATAACATGGGACCAACCCCAGAAAGCTAGGCTGCCTAGAAACAGGCTACATTCCATCTTCCACCCAGCAAGGAAAAAAAAATTCTATGCAAATTTCTCCCTCATCAGACTTGGAGTGCCTTTGTCCAAAACTCAGGAAAGGCCATGAGATCAATGATGGGCAAGGAGGTCCTCTTGGCTTCCATCCCAACAAGGTTTAATAATAAATTCCCCAAATTGTTTAAAATTCAAGCTGCTGTGCTGTGGGAGATGCTTCCCCTCCCCACACCTCACTCTCCCAGCTGTTATTTATGGCTCAGAGAAAAGGAACTACATCGATGACGGATCTGCTTTTATCGGATAAAAATGAGAGGAATGGTGAAAGATCATGGTGAGATATTGTGCAGAATTTCAGCAGGATGCTTTAAAAACGTCTATTAGGGCAAATGAATTTTTCACTGGCTAAAAACATATCCATTTACAGTTGGAGCATCCATATGTATTTATGAGTGTTTTTAGACCTCAAAATAGTAACCTAGGACAGAATAACAGTCTCTTAATAGCCCTAATTTGTCAGACTCAGCAGTTTAAAAAATAAATAAAAGGGAACAAGAAGGGGAATGAGAAAAGGGGGATGGGGAATAAAAGAGAGAGAGGGAGAGAGAAAGAGAAAGAGAAGTAAACCCAGGAATGTGAAATACTGGAAGTGGTACTGCCCAAACTAACCTTCCATGTCGGCATTCTTAACAGAATGAGTCTTAGGGAGAATTTAGTCCATAGAAAGCCAAGAGTGGCTTTTAAAAAATAACAAGGTTGAACCCTGAAGGGGTGAATAAAGCCATTTGACCCTTGTAATGGTTCAAACCATTTGAGTAAATATTACTCTGTGCTTTTTAATGAGATTAACATTAAATTGGTGGATTAAATAGAGATTATTCTCCCCCAGTATGACTGGGCCTCATCCAATCAGTTGAAGGCCTAGAACAAAAATGCTGAGTAAGGGAGAATTCACTCTGTGCTGAACCATGTTTGAGCTGGGACATTGCTTTTCTCCTGCCTCTAAACCTGAGCTCATATTAGAACCTATGCCATTGACTCTCCTGGTTTTTAGGCCTTGGACTCAGATTAACCTCTACTACCAGCTTCCTTGGGTTGCTGCTTGTGGGCTGAAAATATCATCCTTGCAAGCCTCCATAATCACAGGAGCTAAATTTCTGACAATAAGTATAGATTTTAGAGATCTCTCTCTTCCTTTCTAGAGATAGAGACCCTCTATTGGATAGCTACCTCCTACTGGTTCTGTTTTTCTGGTGAAGTCAACTTAATATGCAAGAGGCAGGTAAGTTCAAACTCTAGTATAATGAAAGACAATGAACCAGTGGGGGCTGGAAGCAGGGCTCATCAGTAGAATACCTGCCTTGAAAGTGCGAAGACCTGAGTTCAAATCCCACTTCTGGCCTACACTATGCACGTACGCATGCACACGTGTGCACACACACACACACACACACATACACACACACACACACACACACACACATTAAAGCAGGTAAGTTTCAGACAAGGAAAGAGAGACAGAAGAATGAAGAAAATAGGAGCCTGGGATTTGAGTTAATCAAATAGGTATTTTCAAAAGCATGAAGGCAGGGCCTGGGAAGATGGCTCAGTGGTAGAGCACTTGCCTTGCATGCATGAAGCCCTGGGTTTGATTTCTCAGCATCACATAAGCAGAAAAAACCAGAAGTGGCACTGTGGCTCAAGTAGTAGAGTGCTAGCCTTGAGCTGAGCTGCTGAGGGACAGTGCCCAGGCCCAGAGTTCAGGCCCCACAACCAGCAAAAATAAAAAAATTAAAAAAGAAAACCATGAAGGCAAATGCTGTCTCTTTTCAAGAAAGGGAGATGGGATCCAAGGTGGCACCAGTAGAGGTACTTGGCACCTCTATTGTACAGCTACTCTAGTTCAATCAGTGTTCTCCTTATTGCTGGAAATAGATTCACATCAGCACAATGAACTCTGATCAGGTTGGAGAAAAAATTCCAGAAACCTCATAACCTTTTCAAACCTTTAGTCCTACAATCCTGCTTCTCTAAAATAATTAACATCAAAATCATATTAGTCATTAAGAAATGAAAAAGAAATACCAGACACGGTGTTGCACATCATAGCCCAAGTAACAAAACAATAATAATAATAACCACAGGCAAATGAGCAAGAAATCAAAACAAAGAGATTAACCAACCAAAAAATGCTTGGCCTAAAAAGGGAAATCATCCAAACTGGGGATCAAACAAATAGAAATTAAAGGAATGTATCTGAATTTCTTTAAAAAAAAGGCCCACAAAATAGATGTTAAATGTCCAACCACAAAAGATGAACGATAGAAAGGACAGAGTAATTCTTTACAGACATCGAAAATTATACTTTGGATAGCATTTAATAACAGCCAAACAAATACCAAACAGCAAGTCCTCAGTTGGTTATCTCCCCACAGTAGGAGAATGGGAGTTTATTTTCTTTTCTCCAAATACTTTTGTATGTTGAATGTTCATCTGGAAGGAAGGAATGAAGGAAGAAGAGACAAGAGCAAGGGCAAAAGAAAGAAAGCTTTGTTTCTACCAAGTTCTGTGATGAATGCCAATCTAGATGCTAGAAAGGAGCAGTTATGAAAGAGAAGGCCAAGCTAGATGACTGGCTTGTCCACAGACATGCCATGTGAAGTTTGCTCTACCCCTAACCCCTCTGCTCCTCAGTGTCCCTTACTGTCAGACGAGCATAAAAATTGCCAGACCAGCTTGCACACTGGGTTTGATCTATGATCAAAAGGGATGGTACTCATCAAACTGCCAAGTGCTCGACAAGTCCTGGAGAGGCTAATTACAGCCTTCGTTAGTGTGATCATTCTCTCTCACTGCATTATCCTTCACTGGAGAGCTGCTTGTCGGCCAGTGAAGTGCACTCAGTATTTCTACATACACAAAGTGAAGAGCGTGTGGCTGCTCAGACCTCTTTCAACAAAACTATCATGAAGGGGATAATCCAATGGACACCAAAGACCCCTAGGCTTGTGTAAAAGGAGCACATATGGTCCTGATTGTAACTAACTTGGTATTGGATGACCCAAACGTGAGTCTCACTTGCTACTCATGAACTCTGTGAAGTCAGACAACCTTGTCTGTCTGTGTGAGTGCCATCCACTCACCTGTGGATCACGCCCTAATTCTATCATAGGATATATGCTCCTAGCTACCACTTTTCTGCTGCCTAGACCTTCTGGGTCCTCACTGCCAAAATAAGATATAACAACTCATTCCCTTAAAAGCATATACCACTCTCACTTATTTACATATGGCAATACCCATACACCTTGTTTTCTCTTCTATCACCTTTATCATAATAACTGGTCTTGAATTAATCTGTCCAACTCTTCTTACATGATTTCCAACATCAACCCATCTATCTATTTATCTATCTATCCATGTATTTATTCTTACCTAGCAGATGAGAACACAGAACATAAAGGAGAACTATCTTGCCTTACAGTAAGTAGCTCTTGGATTCAAAATTGTAGTGATTTGATTCCAAGGTCTTCTGGTTCGTTTTACTTTTTTTCCCATCCAAGACACTACAGTTTAGAAAGCTGAAGGTCAACTATAAGTAGGAGATCAGAAGAGAACTACAAAGACAAAGGTATGCCAGAATAGTATAGAGAAATCTGGTCAAGAGAAAGAGGAAAGAGAACATGAAGTTCTCTAATCTTGTGATTGAGAGCCAAGTTTGAGAATGAGATCTGCATTCTAATGTACTGGGGTAATAACCAAACAATGGACTTTGAAGCCCGCAAGATTTAACTTTGGATCTAGAATCCAAAATTTACAAGCCCCACACCTTTACTGAACGTTGTACTTTTTTCCTCAATGAATTGTGATAATAGTACCTTTTCATCAGAAGACTGTGAGACTTCAAAGAGCCAAAGCATAGAAATCAAAAGGCCTTAATGTTGTCAATGGCCAAATGCTCAGTAAATGGACCTTGTACCTTTTCTGCCCAAGCTGATAGGATCTGGACAAGGAAATAGTGACAAAGCAGATTGTTGAACTCTATGAAAAGAACAACCATGTCTAAGAAAAACTCATGACTCATATTAATACCAGCAAATACAGCACTCACAACCTCTATCTGGGCATGTCGCATCTCGAGCTTTCTGATGCTCTCTTCCCTCACATTGGGTTTTCATTTAACTGATATCATGCAACCAAACTTTCTTAGACAGCCTTCAAACATCCTACTCACATTTTCCTTTTGTGTCCTTGCTCATCAAAAAAATAATAATAATAACAAAGTCTCTTCCCTGTCAAAGGTTATCCTGTGCTATAAAGGGTACTGGAGATGAGGATTGTATTTTAGCTGAGGACACACGGAGTAGGAAAGCTTGACTAATTATGTTACTAATTACTTGAAGCATCTTTCATTTGACAATATAATTATGCTCGAATGAAGCAAATATCTCAATTACTTAGGAAAAATAAAAGAGAAGCCCTCCTCTTTTCCTCTCTGTTTTCAGTTATTCAGGTCATTTCAAAAAGAAAAAGAAAAAAAAAGAACCACATTCTTCTTTATTTAACTCTAATAGGCCATGTAATATCTGCATGATATCTGTATGGTTTCTGTGGAATGACAATATTTTGGTGAAAGAAAAAAGTGTGAGGTGTGCTGAAAGAAAATACACCTTCCATTCTTCCCTCACCCACCCTGTTGTCTTCAGTTAGCATTCAGTTCTCCTGGGGATATGACCTTGAACAGGATTATTAAGTAATTTCCAGAAGGATCAAAAATGTTAAGGCAAATAGTAAGTCTTTCTCAGGACCAGAACATGAGCATACCAGTAGATATCCCTTCTAAATGCCTACAATAAATCAGGTTGATGGACACAAGACAGGTGCTGATGTCAAGGTTAATAGAAGCCAGCACAAAGAGATAGAGGCAGTACCCAAATGGAATCTTCAACATGCCAAAGTACTTGTAAGACAGATAGTAAACTATCCCCAACTCTTGTTCTTTATCTCCCTGGAACCTTAAATTCCTACAAGGAAAAAATAATTCCCTGGGCAAACAGCTTACTACTGAATGGATGTCCCATGGGCAAACCACATCAGCATACTGATGGACCTTATTAGAAACTTCACTCTAAGATTTCTCCCTAAACCTTCTGCATTTTAGAAAACTTTCTTGGATAGTTCATGTGCATATGGAAGTTTGAGAAGCCCAGGAATATTCTTTACACTTGATACATGCCCTTTGACCCTTCTCAAAAGAGTTAACAGACCTACCATTAGATTTGCTTTCCACTCCAAAATATTCGCTAAAATTCTTCTCTTCTTTCACTATTATCCAAGGAGCCCAACATGTCAAGTTCTTTTTTCTATACCATCTGGAAAGACTCTAACAGGCTAGACAGGCATGGAGGAGCATGCTTGTAACCTTAGCTGCCTGAGAGGCAGAGAAGATAGTGGTCTGAAGTTAGTCCTGGCCAAAGTTAATGCTAGAACTATATAATTCAAGAAATAGCACACTTGTCTAGCTATAATAAGACTCTGAGTTCAATTCTCATTGCTGAAAAAGAGAGAAAGAAAGACTATCAAAAAGAAGGAAAGAAAGAAAGGAAGGAAGGAAGGAAGGAAAGAAAGGAAGGAAGAGAGGGAGGGGGAGAGAGGGAGGGGAGGAGAGAGGAAGGGAGAGAAAAAAGAAGGGAGGGAAGGAGGGACAGGAAGGAAGGAAACTAAAGCAAAGGGCAAAGAAAAAAATACAAAAGACTTAGAGACCAAGTCACTGACAGATTTGTAGAATCTCTGATTGATTGGTACTATCTACTTGGTGTGCAAATTAGTTAAAATGTCATTTGAAGATCATTGGGCAGTATTAAGAAGCGGCAGGAAGGACCTCCAAGATCAATTAGTGATGTCTGCCACAGGCACAAGCTGGAGATGAAAGGCATTGGATTTGGTAGCAGGGAAGTTACATGCCAAACCTGGGGATTCAACTGACCTGGATTCCTGGACTGCATTGTCAGTTTCAGAACCTCAGTTTTCCACCTTTAAAATTAATGAACTTGGGACCCTTCCTACCCTGATGTTTTAAATCATACCAGTTTTGCTCGTAAGTCTTTCTAGTCCTTTCACAAACATCTGTATTCCCCTGAGAGCAGGTTTTCTTTTGTTCCTAGGTCCCAGCAGTGTCAGCTTCTGTTAGACCAGAGCCTCTCCAGAGTCTTGTGGAGAGGAGGGAAGAGACAGGGGGATGTGGGTAGGAGAAGCTGCCAAGCACATTGGCCTGAAGCAAGGTCCCCTTTGCTTCTGCCTCCCCTAAAGCATCTGTTTCCAATGAAGCTAAGGAAATTCCATCCCCACTCCTACATTCCCTCCTTGCTGCCCTGCCCTTGCCTCCACACTGGCCTCTCCCCTTTGTGAGCGCTGAGCCAAGCCAAAACTCCCCATGGATTTTCAAGGAGCAGAAGGTGGAACAAGGCCTGGCGCTCTGACTCCCCTAGTGGTGGCTACCCACCAGCTCTGATTCTCCCAGGTTGTCTCACTTTAAGAATATTGGAAATAGGCCACAGAAGGCCAGGCCTCTACACATGACTGTGGGCTGGGAGAAGAGTCATAAAGCGAATGAGATCTCAGTCATTTGGCTTTTTTTTTAAAAATGTATTTTATTGTAAAGATGCTGTACAGAGGGGTTACGGTTACAAGAGTAAGGTAAGGAATACATTTCTTGTGGAGCAATACCTGTCCATACATATCCAGAAACTGTTGTTACCAATCCTATAAAAACAGAAGGACCAGGGGGCTGGGAAGGTGGCTCAGTGGTAGAGCGCTTGCCTTGCATGCATGAGGCCCTGGGTTCGATTCCTCAGCACCACATAAGAAAAAAGAAAAAAGCCGGAAGTGGCGCTGTGGCTCAAATGGTAGAGTGCTAGCCTTGAGCTGAAGAGCTGAGGGACAGTGCCCAGGCCCAGAGTTCAGGCCCCATGACCGGACCCAAAAAAAAAAAAACAGAAGGACCAAAAGCCCTATGAAAAAGGGCAGTATTTCTTAACTGGGGACAACTTCTCAGGAGTCATCTTGGCAATGCCTAGAGATACTTGGTTATCATAAGTGGACATAGGGGTGACTATATTTTAAATCATGGGCATAGGCTAGGACTGCTAATAAACATCTTAAAACAAACATAGGGAAGCCCCACCTCACGACAAAGACATATCCAGAGCGAATGCAAACAGGTTGAGAAATGGTGGTGTAGGAGAACTTGGGAATTATCACACCCAAATCCCTCAGTCCAGAAGAGAAGTAAAAACTTGCAGCTGGAGGCACAGGAGCTAGCACAAAGATTAAAGCAAATACTATGACCCAGTTATCTGTCCACATGTACATGCAAGGAAGATGGAAAGGAGGAAAGGAAGCTAGCCCTGGAGATAGGCCCTGCTCAGGCTTGTAGCAAGAAGCTAAAGGGAAGGAATGAAATATGGGAATAAGGAGTGTTAAGGTACAGTCACCACAGCCATCCCTAAGACCAATGATGCTTCTGAGCTCATTCAGAAGAGCAACTATCCTCCTCTTAATGGTCATCAGTAGAGAATGGGAAGAGGAGGGAAATTCTGACGAGAGGAAGCTCTGGAAACTTCCTCCCACCTCAGCTTTACTCTGCACAATTTGAGAAATTCAAATCATGTCTAATTTGGGGGAGCGGTTTTCAGAAAAATTATGCCCTAGAAGTGGCTTCTGAGGTACCAATGTAAGGTGCATTCAGCCTGAATCACTGGCGGGTCTCCAAGAGGACGGGTGCTGACCATCACTTGGTGTGTCTAATTAGGAATTTCTACCATGGATCACATAAGTAGAAGGCTGAGGGCTGATTGACCCAGACAGAGAAAAGCAGAACTGATATCTGAAGGCTGTGTCAGAGCAAGTTGTGGTCTTTCTTCAGAGCTACTCTACAGACCCAATGCTAAGAGAGCAGAGCCTCCTAAAGTAAAGAACATGGAAGTCTTGTCACGAACTTCTGTCCCATGATCTCCATTTGGATAAGCCTGACCCTAGTCATCTGTCCAGTCCAACCAATGAGAATCCAAGGAGATTTTTTTCTGGCAACACAACCCCCCTCAGCCTTGCTGGCACAAGTACACTTGACATGTTCATGTCTAAATGGAGCCAAATGATGTCCAAGTTCATTCCAGAGCGTCTTTCCAAAGTGTGAGGCCTCGTATGTATACCTCTGCCAACCAGAAAACCAGCCCTTATCATCTATATTCCTGAAGCATATCCAGTGATTAGACTCATTTTCAAAATCAGATAGGTATTCTGATTTTAAAAGCGATCTGTTTACTTTGTAGAATCTATGCACAAAAATATACAAAAATCACCCAAAATGTATATATGTAATTTCTATTGTTTCATACACAAATACACATGTATCTTTACATACCACTATATAGCACATTTAAACATGTACATTTTAACTTTTGTTTTATTGTCTGAAGAATTTTATCACCGTTTTATCAAGCTATGAAGCACAATTTTACATTCCCATTATTAAGTCCCTTAATATATCATTTCTGATAAATGATGGCACCCACCATATTGATTTACCATAATTCATGTTTTCTAGCCAGATGGTATTTTTATTCTCCTTTTAATTACAAACCACATCGAAGTTCATAATCTTAAGACACCACATCTTTTAGAATATCTATAGCTCCCTGGGGCAAATTCCTTAAAGAAATGTTGTTAACATTTTGATAATTTTTGAGATACATCTTTAAGCTGCATGTTTGGTCTTTTGAAAATGTTGAGAATTCCTATTTCAGATTGCAGGCATATAAATATTCATATTGGGAAAATAAGTGTAATTATTCTTTTGGCCAAACAATTGTCAAGATCTAAATCTATTCTTAAGTCCTTACTTCTTTAATCATTTAGTTTATGCCTGCAATTCACAAAGTGACCACTAGTAGCCTCTCTTTAGCTTTGGAAGATAAAAACAACCGTCAGATAATCCAATACTGAAACCCCAGTGTTAGAGTAAATCGTGTCATTGCAATAAAAACCAATTCTGTTTTTTGTATCCGATTTGGGCTCTTGAAGGAAACGAGTCGCATATATTTAATCCTAGAAGACTGAAAGATAAGCAAAATGCCTGCCACAAACCTCACATATATTTTATGGATTGGCAAACTGCCACGAACATTTAAACAAAAGCCTTAATAAAAGTTAAATAGCAAGAGTAATGCTAAGACCCCAGAGAGAGTGTGGTAAATAAATAAGACATATGATCTCCACGGAATACTCCAGTGTCAGCTTAGGAATAAATCCATTTTTCCATTTTCCCAGAAAGGAATATATTTAAATAAAAATAATTCTGAGAGACTAATAACGTAAAATATAGAAAATAGAAAAAAAGAATGGTTAGAGATGTCTCATAATAACCAGCCAAACAATGACATTTTTTTCCCTTCATTTCCAGTGTGCATTTCTGGGAACAGATTTGGATACACATGGAAATAAAAGTGTATCGTATTCTAGGCCCGAGAAAACAGACGGTGAAAGGCAAGTTGGTTCATTTGGAAAACAGAGGGTCTGACTTTGAATAGCTCAGTGGTGCACAAATCAACCTTCCCTGCAATGTCTGGCTAGGACTTCTGTCTATACCGCGTGCCAAGGACATTTAATGTGTGATATTAGATTTGTTGGGTGCAAACCTCAGATGGGGGCTGCAAAATCCATCTGTACTCTCATCGCTTTTCAAAGGGAAACAAGGTTATGAACATTTACGCAGGTTTCAATATCAGGGATCAGACCAGGTTAGCCTAAGAATTCATGAGGTCAGTGGGATGGATCTCACGGACTTTCAAAATGTCTTCAAGGTAGTGAATCAGGTCCAGCAATTAGAGGCACATTAAAATTACATTTTTAAGGTAGGAAAAAAGCAAGCTGGGTATAAAGGAAGTGACTCATTCAAGATCACACAGCATGTTGGAAAGTTAAAACAGTAAACAAAAATGCAGTCTATGCACTTGAGGGTTGATACTCTTTCACTTTTCTCCTTTCCATTTGGACTTGCGTGTGACACACTCCTGTGTGTCTCATTTCATAACTGAATAAACATCGCTCTTAATAGACTATGTGATATACTAGCAGAAGCCTTTAAAAATCAATGGTATTTGAAGCCTCGTTGGCACCCTCTCAACCATGGTGCTGTATACTAACAAAGAATTCATGTTTGGACAAGAAGACAAGACATTTCAACTCTGGGTATTAAGGCTATTTCCAAACCTTCTCTTCTTCCTTGACTGATCCTTTCATAGTTTTTACATGCACAACTCCAATCAGGGTCCAAATGAAATGAATACTAGAAAACACTTAAAGCATTTAAATAGAATGTAAGGAATATAGGCATTTGGATATAGCAGTGTTGAAAAGAGCTGAGAATGCAAACCGGTGAGATTTTAGAGAGCTCTGTAGCATCAAGAAGTCAAACCTTTCTGAGAGTTCATGGGTAAAGGGATGAGTTGGCATGGCTAGCTAGGTCCAGGATCATTTGGTACAAACTTAAGCCAGAGTGGAGTGATTTTGGGAAGGGAGGAGATAAGGGATGAAGGAAGAAATGGAGAGGGAAAACAAGAATGCTATCTTTACCCTGAATCTGGGGAGCAAAGGCCAGAAGAAAGTTAAGTATTGCTTCTCATTGCTCACTAATCAAATACAGTTTCTCACTTGTTTTGTGGCTCCTCTTTCTGTCTTGCACAATCTGCCTACATGAGCCAACATGCAAGTTTAGATTGTCATTCCTGATTTAAATTCTCCTATGGCTTCCACTGTAGGAAAGAAAGACCCTCACCTCCAGCACAGACGTAAGCTTTATTTCCATCTGTATAACTTTAAGTCTGCTCAAAGATACTGGTAACATTTCCACTCTGCAAAGGCCATTCTATTCGCTTCAGGATGGAAGTGGCATGTTGTCTAAGCATCTATACTGGCTGATTGTGGCCACGAAGGCTGTGAGTGGAGGTATTGCACCTGAAAACTTTTTTTAAAAAATCATGACAGAGAAGGAAGCACATACAAGGTAGGGATTCAAAGAAGACTAGAGCTGGGCATCCAAAGAAGACCCATGAGAAAGTGGGTACGTTGTGTCTCAGGAAGAGAATATTCTTCCTCTATTATTCCTATATGACTAAAGCAGTTACCTCTTGTATCCTGGACAGATGACACCCTGTCACAAAAAAAGAGAGAGAGAGAAAAAAAAAGAAGGAAGGAAGGAAGGAAGAGAAGGAGGGAGGGAGGGAGGGAGGAGGGAGGGAAGTAAAGGAGGGGAAGGAAGGGGAGAGGAAGGAAGGGGAGGGGGAGGAAGAAGAGGGGAGCTAAGGAAGACAGACAAAAGACTAGCCCTTGAGCACCAAAATGAAGACCTGGACTTTATCCAGGTACAGGTGACTTAAGCCCATCTGTACAAGGGGAAAATCCCTTCCCAGCCCATCATGAAGAATGGTTCAAGGAAATGATACTGAGAAGGGGTCCCATGTGGATCTGGATGCTTTCCCCAAACAGGCCCAGGGCACAAGGCCTCTGCCAGCTCTAACACAGGCGCTGCCCACAACCCCCGCACCGACAGTGGTACCTTACACTTTGGGGAGGCAGAAAAGTCAATAAACTCATTTTCTTCCAGAAAGGACATATCTTCAGGAAGGCCCTGGGGAATTAGGCAGCAAAGTTTAATTTCTGTTGAAGGAATGGGCAATGAATCTATAAGGAGAGAGAGCATGAGGAAGAATGAAGGAGCTACCATCTCTTTATGGAAAATTTAAGCTGCCCTGGGCTGTTCAGGGGCATAATCTCATTCAGTGCTTTGCAGCACCCTTCAGAGATACAGACCAAGGAATGGCATGCATAGAAAGTAGCAAAGACTTTGTAGGGTTTCCCATCTCTAAAATTTGACTCATTCAAGAAATCAAGTGCCGGACACAGGTGACTCACACTAAGAATCCTAGCTTCTCCAGAAGCTGAGACTCTTTGAATTAGAATTAGAGACCTGCCCAGGCAGAAAAGCCCACTAGACTCCATGTCCAAATAATCAGCAAAAAGCCAGGCTGGTAGAGTGGCTCAAGTTATAGAGTACCAGCTTTTTTACAAGGCCCCGAGTTCAAACTCCAGTACTGTCAATAAAACAAACAAACAAATAAATAAGATAACTATCAAGTAATTCTGAAAAGCCAAAGGCTGGGAGCCAATCTGGGACCCAACGTGGATAAACATCATCTCTTTTCTCAACAATGCCTCTGTCTTATGTTGGAAGCGGAGCCACTCATAAGCCCTTAAAACTCCTTTCCAGTACATTAAACCCCATTCACAGTTCTGCCTGGTCACCTCCAGGAACTAAGTGCTTTGGCCTCTCTCAGACCTTACCAAACCTCTTTAAATAGACAACGAACATGTCTTTTTCCTGTTTTCACGTTGTTTGGAAACTCCCAGCACATCCCACAGTTGATGTAGAAATTTAAGGCCGTTCGGTACTTCTTTTCCCCTCCTAACAAACAAACAAAACCAAACAGAAAAACCACTGATGCTATTTAATCAATGACATAGATCAATACAGTTTTAAATCTAAGCCCATATGGAAGTTGTCTTTAATGAAGATATTAATACCTCTCCTTTGGGAAGCATTGTGTAGGCTGTTTGCAGGGGCGGTAAAGGGGAACAGAATACTAAAACTATATCTTGCTTTTTCCTGTGTTAAGCCACCATCATGTCCCCAAAGATTCCACCTGTGTTAAACCAATACTCAATTCTGTGTAAAGTACACCAAGTCCCCAAACCTCTCAGAGCCTAAAGATTAGGAACCATATGTACATTTTTAAAAGGGTGGAGAAGGCACTCCAGTTCCTCTGTAAAGTAGTTCTCAGTGACGCACATCTAAAGGGAAATTTAGACAAAATGTATCTTGAAGATATTTGCAAGAGGCTGAATCCATGTTTGGAGATGAGGTGGCTTCAGACACAGCGGTTTGTTCAGAGAGCGGAGCTCCATCCAGGCACCGTGACTCACATTTGTAATCCCCAGAGACTGTAAGTGGGGAAACATCATGGGTTTGAGGCCAGATTGGACAAAGACTTCATGAGACCCTTCCATGTCAATGAATAACACCTGGGCATGAAGACATGGCTCTATCACACTAGCTGTGCGGGCAACATAAACAGGACAATTGCAGACCAGCCCAGGCATAAACTAACCATCCTATTCAAAAATATAACAAGCAAAGAAAGAGCTGGGGAGGGTGCTTGGCTAAAATGATAATATACCTGCCTAGCAAAGGAGGCCCTGAGTTCAAACCCAAGCATCACCACAAAAAAGGAAGACAAACTGGGGTCCTTCAGGACAGAGAGCAAACAGTCCTGAGATGAACATGCTCAGAGCTGACCTTCCTCTTTAATCTTCTAAATGAGACAAGAGAAAATGTGACTTTAAAAAAAAAAAGGGAAAAAAAAATACAAAACCATCTCCTCAACCCCAGAGATCTCCAGGGATGTTTGTTTTGATGAGATTTCAGGCCTGATTTCCAAGAATAAGGAGGTGCCAACTGTTTGTAAAAGCTCCTAAACCAGCACGATCTCTCGCCCTTAGGAGATTTATCTTTTATTTATACAGAGCATTTTTTAAAAGCCTGTTACTGAGATAAAGAAGAGACTGAGAGGCTTCAAGTAAAAAGGCACCACAATGTTTTGAGAGCCTACATTTCAAGGAAATGTGTGCATAATAATACAGAACAGATACGTTGAAGGAGAAGCAGAAGGCTTTAGTCATTCACTTAAACACAAACTGAATCCAGCACTGTTAGGCGTGGTGGAGATGGAGCTGAATACAGACTTATTCCCAACGATGTACAGTTTTGAGAGAGAAGAAACAAGCTTGTGAAAAAACAAATACCAGTTTTGAGTGTCGGTTGGTGGAATAGAGGAGCCCAGGGAATAAAGAGGGAGGAAGATTTTTGTCCCTACAATCCAGGAAGGCCTGTGTGAGGAGGTAGCCTCCGGTTAGTATAGACAAAATTCAACCTTGTACTATATTTTACCGTTTGCTATCAATCACTACTTACAAATGACCATGAAACGTAATAGCCTGAAATAAAAATGGACGTTGATTAGTCCTTGGGTTGGAAGCCTAGAAGTTGCATTCAGGTGTGGACGTGGTCTCTATTCGCTACTGAGGACTAGCTCTCAAGGCAAGTTCACTCACATGGCTGCAAGTTGGTCCTGGGGCCTAGAGTCCCCCCACCCACTCCATTCTACCCAATGGGCATCCTCATTGGGCTGTGTGGCATCCTTACATCATGACATCTGATCTTCCTTCCTCCCAAATTATTATGGAAAAAGGCCATTGGGGAGTTGGCCTCCTCAAAAGACATTCTCTGTCACATCCACACTGGCTACCGAACTGTCCTGGTCAGCACAGAGGTAACTAAACAAGGGCAAGAACCATTGGGAGCCATCTTGGAACTGGTTACCCTGAGTAAGGATGACACACAAATGGGAAACTTCATGATTGTCTTGTGTATCCAGTAGTGACTGGTCATTGGAACAACCAGGGGACAATTTTGTCCAGTGGTTAGCAGACATCAGATTTTACATTTACATATACCTTGCTCCATTGTTCACTGACTCTTGGCCAATTCCAGCAGTTGGGAGATAATATAAACCTGAAAAGCCACATTGAAAGTAGGTTTGGAAACCAACTGTTGAAATAAGAATAACTTCCTCCAGCTGTCCTGGATCATCTATAAGCTAATATGTGAGAAAGAAGTAAACTTCCACAGTACTAAAGCCATTGCATTTTAGGATCTCTTTGTTTAAAGGCCTTTACTTTTATTCTGCTATATTACTTGGTACAAAAAGCTTAACCCCTGAATGTAATTTTTCTTCTGTAGAGATAGAAATACCAATCTCACAGGGTTCTTGTGAAGAAACATGCAATAATGCATGGAAATGTTTGTCCAGTGTCTGGCCCAGAGTTCACACACTTGTCATTGTCGCTGTTGTCCTCTTTTGAATTTATGATCAGTGCCAGTAGACAGGATGAAACAAAAACATTCAGGGAATTTGGCAAATGTGTATCCATCCACCAACAATGTTGCCCCAGGGAATTTAGAACAATCATTTTGGAAAGCCCTTTAAGGAGAGCTTTGGGGATTTAAATAAACACAGAAGTAATTTTAAGGAAAGATTATTCAGCAGACTACTTTTGAGCCAAGATTTGTTGTGGATAGCTTGCTCTCTCTCAAGTTGTCTGTTTTCTAATTCTGGAAAATAAGTGATAACAAATACCATAGGGAAGGAGGAAAAGAAGGGAAGGAAGAAGGGAGGGAGAAAAGGAAAGGAAAAGGTGGGAAGGAAGGAAGGAAAAAGAGAGGGAAGGAGAAAGGGAAAGAGAAAAGAAAGAGGAAGGGAGGGAAAAAGGAAAGAAGGGATGGATTAGAGAAAAAAGGGGTGGAAGGATAGAAAGAAATAGGAACATTTTCTAACTTTCCAATGATTCAAGAAAGCAACCACAGTCATCCTGCTATTACCCACATTGCGTATTTGGTTCTGTGTAACAATTTGCTGAGGAAAGTATTTTATTGCTTCAAACAAGTTTGCAAACCCCAAGAATGAACAAGATGATCTACAAGGCACCGGCTGGCTCCATGAATCTCTCCCAACCCAGTTGCGGGCACTTTACCTCTAGCCATAACTCCTGATCCAAAGCGTCCCCTCCTCTGTACACTCTCAGAGGCCTGACATTTCTCCTGGGTGAATTAACAAAGACAGTTGGTGGTTGACACAGATAACTGAGGACTTTCGCAGCTCAGCTCAAGCTATGCTTCTTGGCTGGTCGGAGTCACGCCATCTAGTGAACAAAGCCGGCAGTGAAGTGTCCTCCAGCTCCTGCATGGCCCAGGATGGAGGAAGAAGCCTTCTTTCAAAATGAAGAAATGAGTTAGAAACCTGAGTGGCCACACCTATGCAATGCCTTCATTCTAAAATGGATGTAATCATCAAAAATAATCTTTCCTTTCCTCTTCATTTGAAAAAAAAAACACTACCCTCCATCTGCTTACCCACAGAATAAATTTGTATATACTGTTATGTAAGAAATGGGCTGGTAAAATGGATCACATAGAAATGAAAAACAAAACAAATGAACAAAAAAATAAACAGGCCTCCATCCACCATGAAAACTCAGCAGATGGAGGAATGAGATGATAGGTGGGTATAGGTTCCAAATCCTTTGCTTGGGTTGTCTAAATCTTGACTTCCCTCCAATGGTTAGTGTCACATACCCACAAACAATTTGCAGTCTCCTGGTTGGAGATTTTCCCTGGAGGACCAGGTCTGATGCAAACACAGCTATATCCTCTGTCACTTCTTTAGGGAATAAATTTGGGCTGCTGAGTGAACCCCTAAGGCAGTCCTGGATGAATATACAGCCACAAAGAGCAAAGTGACAAGAAGGAAAGGGAACAGAAAAACAGCCCTGATTATTTCAGGAACAAATCATGAGAAACTTAGGGCCTCTTGACCATCTTTGGACCACTGTAGCTGCATACAAACACCCGGACCGCACAAGGAAGCCACTGGGGCTCCTTGCCTTACAGCGAGGCAGAGAATCATTTACTCGATTCTGTTCATTTCTCACCACGTTAGAAAATTCCGCTTAAGAGAGCAGTACATGCTTGTTGAGCTCACCCCCATGATTCACATTTTATACAAAGAAAACAAAGAGAGGGAGAGAAAAAAAGAACAGGACTGAATTTTCATCTTTTGCCTCTGCCCAACTCAACTCCAGTTGGTTTTCATTTATTTCAATGTGTACTTTGGAATCAGAGCCCTCAGTGTTCCCAGATAACTCCCACCACCTGGGGTATGTTATTTTGAGGGGGGCAGGGATATTGGCTCTTCTTTTGTTCCCACTCTTCTCCACATTGTAAAAACAGACTGGTGAAAAAGGTGGTCTGTATCTGTGTGTGTGTGTGTGTGTGTGTGTGTGTGTGAGACAGAGAGACAGAGACACCCACATATACATACATACAGAGAGAGAGAGAGAGAGCACTTTCTCTAGGCTATGCCCCAGAACCAAGGGCTGGAGGGAATGACCACCTTCGTGCAGAACTGCACACCCCAGCTGCAGGCAGGGCCCATGTTTCCCAGTGCAATCTGCTCTTTTTGACTCATTTTGGGGGTGAGTCTAATCAAGATGGGATGTGTGGCTTTGAAACAGCTGGAAAGCATTACAGGTCAAAAGTTTAAATCAAGTTAAGAACCATTGGAATGTGCAAGCCCCGTTGTTTCTAATCTTTGCTTTTCCCCCCTCTAATCTGCAGTGAGCTTCTCTCCTCGTGGGATGAAATGTCTTAGTCAAATCTTGACCCATGTGGCCATAAGATAGGCTAATGAAGCTAGGACTCGAGAAGGTGATTAGGAAGGACATTATTTTGCCAAGAAAATAAAAACAGGACCAAGCAAGCTAGAATATCCATAATGAAAATATCATTGCAAATCACTCCATCAAGGAAAATAGGTTACATCTCGCTCAATGTCACATTGCACCTAGTAACTAACCCACTGGCTTACATGGATTGTTCTATATTCCTGCCCCAAATCCAACAATGTGTTCTTTTGGTACATCGCCCTTTGCTTTGTTTCCAAGATTCATGAAACCCTTTGCCAGTCCCAAGTTTGAGGACTTGCTCTGTGTTCTTTCCCTCCACTCTTCCAACAAGCAGTTGATCGTATTCCATTTCTTCACCCAGCCTTCTGTGATAAAGCTGTCCAGACAGGCCTTGGCTCCTTCACCCTCCCCTCCAGCCTCAGCCTTTCATCCTCTTCCCCCATGGTTACTCCTTACCATCACACATTCCACCAAGGGAAAAATTCCTGAGCTGGAAACCTCAGGTTTTTCCTATCTTGCTCACTATTGTATCCTAATAGCACACATATGCAGGTGTATGATACCTATTAGGCAAACCAGGTATCTACTGGCCAAATAGACACAGAGTTTAAAGACAGTCTCCTATGTAGGTAAGCACCAGAATATGCAGTAGGTTTCAAGATAGATGAATGTTGTTAGACCCAGAGTTGTTTGTGTGTCTTGATTGTAGATAGATTCTTTGACCATTTAGTCAATGGAAAAAAATGTCAAAAGTGGCCTATGTAACTACTGCTCATAATGGTTGCTCATAATCAGGCCTCTTGAAAGATCTCTGGCAATCCTAGGTACCCTCATAGAGAAACCCCGTGAAAGCACCACCACAGTCCATCCTCCCAGAATCCTGTGAAAGCTACCAAGGAAGTGAATATAGTTGTGTAGGATTCTATCTCCCAAGACAAACCTGACCACTAGTCCAGTATCACTGAGGGACCCCAGCCAATGTCCAGCTGTGTTCTGCTGAGATATTGACTCACTGAATTCTACCATGAAATGAAGTTGGGGTTTCTTTAAGCTGGCTAAATATCAGACTTCTTTGTTACACAACAGATTTTGTCCTTGTTTCCTGACACCCAGCTCCACAAATCCTAAGAATCCTGGAAGCAACTGATGGCTGGGGACCCTTCATCATGAGAAAGATCAAGACAGATGGAGGGCAGTATTGGGACTTCCAATCTAACCTTCTCCAACCTCTAGGGAAGAGAAAAGTTGAAGGTCACCAGTGATGCTGGTTACTCACACTGGCAAAATAGGAGCCATCCTGGGAACTGAGCTTTCAGTCCGCCTGTGGGATCTGATGCAATCTGAAGGTAGGATCTATCATGATATAATGGAATGAGAGGGTGCCAATTAGTGTAAGCTGCAGAATCTGGAAGAAAGCTATTGGAAGGAGAGATTCCAAAGTGCTGTGATGGTAAAGATCACAGGAGTAGTGGTTGTTGCATGAGAGAATAGAGTTGGCAGTTGTTTCTCCTCCCACACTGGTAGTTTGGGCTCCATCATTGCTTAGCTGACTGGGTGACCTTCTGTATGTCTCTTTCTTTTCCTCAAGGAGATTAAATAAAATCCATGCCATGCACTTGGCACACTGTAAAAATGTGGAGAAGTATACCTAAGATGGAATCACTTTGACCAAGAGGGAGAATATGCCAAAATAGAGCCTAGAAGTCACCTGACAGACCACACTTAGTTGCCTGAGACTGGCCTACGGTTCCAAGGCAAGTTTCTCAACTGGTTATGGATCTGTTGACCAACCAGCTGTGGATACACCATCTTCAATGTTTGCCTGCCGCCATTATAATTCTGCAAAACAACTGGCTTTCTTAACCCCACAAAACTTTTGTTCCTTTTTCAGAACACTCCATCTCACCCAAATCTGTCTCTTTTTTTGTACGTTTTTTTGTTGTACAAATGCTGTATGGAGGGGTTACAGTTACATGAGCAAGGTAATGAGTATCTATTGAGCATTGTTGCCTCCTCCTTTGTTTTCCCCCTATCATCCCTACCCTCCCACCTCCACAACTATCCCCCCTTCACCCCGCCGAAGTTGTAAAGTTCATTTTCAACATAGTGTTTTGTACATCTCATTGTTACAATGGGTCAACCTGTATCCTTATTTAAGCATTTTGTTTTTTCAGAAGTGTATATACAAGATGCAGGGCACCGACATCAAATACAGTGAAAACAGGGGTTATACTGTGGGGGAGAAACATACAAAGAAAAAAAATCACATAGTACATTATAAATACATTAGAAACAATAACAAGAAAGAAAAAAAGATATTTGTGTCCCTATCTTGGAACTGCCATTCCAAATAAATAAATAAAACTCCTTGGTACTTCACAGGACTTATATTGATTATTGATCAACATTAGTTATACCAATTAATCAAGAGACCCTGAGTTCTTATTTTATGTAGGCTCTTTGCCACACCCTGTCTACTAAGCAGAGAATCAAAAACTCATTGTGAGTTGAAAAAAATATTTTGGTCCCTGCTTGTATTCGGGAGTATTATCTCCCACCCAGCTTCCTCTCAAACCCTGTTCTCAGCCACAAGTACATACCCACAGTCACGCACACTGCCCCAGGAAGACAAGAAGTGAATAAATATTTCCATTGTGAGGATGTCTCAGTAGAGAGATCATAGGCATATTTTCTTCCTTCCTTGTGGTTTTCGATATTTTCTAAATCTTTTACAGCAACTACTTTATTTTCACAAAAGGTAGTAAAGATTACAAAACCTATGAAGTGAATTTCTTCTACTTGAAAATGAAGACACTATTTTCCTTCTCTCCTGAGGAGCAGCCTGGATGTCTCTTGTATTGTTAGTGGAAGGAAAGGAAGGAGAGAGGGAGGGAGGGAAGGATAAAAGAGAGGGAAGGAGGGATGGAGAGAGAGATAGACTTAATAAGCTAAAAAAATAGAGCAATAGCCATTGTTCATGTGTGTGCCAGGCAGCCTCAGTTAATACATTGAATAGATCGGTAAAAATATAAAGCTTGAAAGTTGTGATTGTGATTCTTTTCTTCCTATTCTTTAGATTTGGGTTTTTTTTTTTACTTTCAAAGATATATTCAGGACTTTATTTAAAATGAAAAAAATCCTTTGTTAAGTCATTTGTTCATTCTGTAATTTATTTTTTTAAGTTCAGTGTTTCTTAAAAACGAGTTTTTCCTCCTGCATCTATGTTTATACACTAACGACAGGCTCTTAAACATTCATTTAGCAATGAGAAAGTTCCAAGGCAGTGTGCTCTATTCTACTTAGAACTTGGTTGAAGTGTGTGTGTGTGCATATATTGCTCATGCTGAATAAAGAAGAGATCTCAGAGAAGACTGAACAACCACATGCAGATCTGTAGGCAAAAACAGTTCTCCTGAGGCAGCCTCCCCAGGCTCTGCCCAGGTTCAGTCCTCAAGCCCCCATTCTCCTGGAGTCCTCTGCCTTCCTTTCAGCAACTTGCTTACCAGACTCAAGAGCCTGACAATGCTGGATTCTTTCCCACACTCTTTTTTTTAAATAGGTTACTAGTTCATGTGCTGGATTTTTCCATGTTCCTATTGGTTGGCCAGCTCAGTGTAACCCAAATCAGTCCAGCGTGCATGAGATGAATTCAGTAAGCACAGAAATTGTGTTTCCCAGTCCTCAACGCCTCCCGTACCATATACAGGCTCCCCCATAGCTCCTGTTTTGGATTCATTGTGTGTCCACAGCTAAAGTGAACCTCTCTTAACAGGGAGACACCCCTTCCCCCATCTCATGTTTCATCTCAGGAGAGTTTCACTCTTAAGTCATCCCAACAGGCTTCTTTTCTGGTCATTTCTCATTGCCTAGGTCTATAAATATTAATTACAAGCCTCATATTTTAAAAAAGCCCTTTGAGCATATTAACTATTTAGCCACATAAATCAATCCTAAACTAATCTTAGTGGTTCATCATACTTTCACAAATTCCAGAACTTTCTATTTTTACTACCATTCTTCACAGTGTTTTCCAGAAGAGTTATTTAGTGACTTTTCTAGCCCCTAGGCCTTATTTTGGGGGGGAAAAGAGAATGGGAAAGGAAGGATGGAAGAAAGAAGAAGAGGAAAAGAAAATGAGGGAAGAAAGGAGCAGGGAGGAAACATGGAAACAGAAATATAAGAAAGAGGGATGAATTCTGATGATTACTGAAATATTAGAGACCTGCTTTTAATTCTCTAGCTCTCCTGGGGCAGGGCGGGGAGAGGGGGTCCTAAGCCACTGGCTTAGTTGAGAGAATCTCCCAAGCAATTCCATCCTCCTTCAACATTCCAGGTCTCTCTTTGTTTCGAGAACATACTTCTAAAACCACCTCCAGGTAGCACAAGCAAGGTCAGGGTAATTTTGATACCTCTTCTAAGTACTAATCAAATAAAGTCATCAAATCAAGTTAAGGGACCCAGGATTACTGACCAAAATGAGTGTTCCAGTTCATGGCTCATGATTCACAAAAGGAAACAGGTCCCATGGGCTGGTCTTTGCTGTACGCATCTGTGCAGTTAACACTTAGGTCCACTAGTTCTCTGAGTATACCTGTGTGGAAACCAAGTAGCATTTCTAGAAGTACAAGAAAAACCCTAACAGCTACAGGTGCTTTCCTCTAGCCATATATACCTACAGAGTACCAGGGCAAGTAAGGATGGGTAAAAGAATAGCTAGAATCAGAGTCAGACAGGCCAAAGTTCAAATATTGGACCCTCTATGTGTACCTAGCCTCCATGAGGTGCATTTCCTTCATTTATACTATAGAGTTGTTGCACCTCTGTATTTCTTAAGATTGTTATCTAGAATAAAAGAGACGATGCTACAACACAAACTGCTCAGAGTCTGACTCATACTTAGTGTTCGATAAATGTGAGCTTTTATTATTACCATATTTCCTCTATTCTAAGACATCATTGATCGGAAGTCAAACCATCAATTTAATAACTTCTCAAGGGGAAAAACAATATATTAAGCACACATTCCTATTTTAGGGCATCACAATTTCAACAATATTAAAAGGTGAAAAGGCATGTGTCTTAAAAATCAATGACATATGGTTTTATTATTGTCACATTTTGGAACCATTTTAAGCCATTTGCTCGCTTACTTGCCTTTTTTCTGCTCAGCCTGGGTTGTTTTCTTGTTGTTGTTTTTCTACTCCCAAGAGATGAAAGAAATAGATATTTGTTCAGTTTTATGCTCTCAATATCTCTTATAAGTGTCAGGTGAATATTTTTTGGATAAGCTGCCTTAATGTCATCTTCCTATGAGGGGTTATTGATTAAAACCCCACCATTGTTGCTATTGATCACAGGATAAGACTTTCCTTCGTGTCTTGTAAATCCATGCAACTTGTTCCCCATCAGTGTTGGGAGGAGAGACTAAGTGCATATTTGTTGAGGATTGAGATTTTCCTTAATTTATTGTCAAAAGAAATAAGTATAAGTGAGTGCCAGTGGCTCACAACTGTAATCCTAGCTATTCGGGAGGCTGAGATCTGAGGATCATGGCTCAGAGCCAGCCTGTGCAGTAAAGTTTGTGAAACTATTATCTCTGGAAGTGGCTCTGTGGCTCAAATTGGTAGAGTGCTAGCCTTCAGGAAAAAAAAAAACTCAGGGACAGTTCTCAGGTCCTGAGTTCAAGCCCCATGGCTGGAAAAAAAAAAGAAATGAGAATACAAATGAGAAATGAGAAGAAATACATAGAGTCCACTTTTACTCCTGACAAAATGGAAAAGCATGATGTTCTGCCATAATATTCTGTCTCACTAGCACCCCAAAAGCAATGGAGATAATTACTGTGGACTGAAATCTACAGAATGATGGGCTTGAAGCAAATTTTTAGGGATCTCTACATTATTGTGCCTCATAGTAACCCAGGAGCATTCAAGAAATGGCCATGGGGGGGAGGGGGGTGTAAGTAAGTGTATACAAACATTATTAATGGAAGTATGGTATTTGCAGGAGACAATTCTAATGATGTAAATCATTAGAAAAATGAACTCACCATCTAACAAAATAAATACCAGGAAACTGTTGCTTGAAAAATATAAGGGGGAGAGGCCAAGGGAAGGGAGTTGAACAAAAGAAAAGAGGAAAAAGAGAGAGAAGGCAGTTATAATATTCAAAGCATATCTAATGAAACTAGGAATTGAGAGAAAGGTTTGGATTTGGAAAGGTGGGGGAGAATGATGGGAGGAGTAAGTGTATCCATCAAGATGCATTGTACTTATAAACTGATTTGTTGAATGATAACGCTTTTGTACAACTGAAAGATAATACATATAATTCTTTCTTAAAATAAAAGAATACATGTGTCTGTAATTGTTCTGTATTAGACATTAAATCTACTAGATCTATATTACCCCATTTTTTCCTGGAGGAAGCCAGATTTCTTATCCACATATTTCTAAACATTTGTGTCATGAATAGGCTCTGCACTGTGCTTATTTCCACATTCCTGAAACTCTGGACCACATAGCTTCCTTATGAAATTTTCAATCAAACAAATGAATTCAACCCAGAAAAGCAAACACATTTTCGACAGAACAGTCATCTTTTTAAATCAGTTTTTGGATTTCCTACATAAACCAGCAGCCCAGAGGTACTATTTCTGAAAGCATTTGGTAATGTAAGATTTTTACCTGAGTGCTATTGAGTATTATCATTATTATCCTTGTATTAATAATAATGATTTATAGAGTGGTTGGGGGGAGGCACTGTTATTTAGAAATGAGAAGCACAATCCTGACTGGATACTTAAGTTGGCAAATGGAATGGAAGAGGAGAAGCCAAGGAAAGAAATTAAAACAGACTTCTCTATCTTGGGCAGACATCTACCTTCAGGGACCAAGAAGCAGGTAATTTGAAGGAAAGAGTCAGCAAAAATGGGATCCAAGGACAAACATTTTGTCCATTCCAACACTGCAAGCGATGTGGTCCGTTGAAACTCACTCAGCCTCACCAAAGGCTGTTGTATCTTGATAGATGAACCTGCAACAGACATCCCAGAAGAGGTTTTTTTTGGAAATAAGACTGCATGTGACCTTCAAAAGAATGACAGAAGCTGGACAGAAGTGGCATTGCTTTATACCTGTTGCTGAAGGTGTTGAAATGACCATTTGACTGTATCCCAAAAGGCCAAGAAACAAGAAAACAATCCCTGGGGCCATTTTGTCTGCCGATTCATAGCCAGCCTTGATTAATAAATCCATGCAGAAATCTCTTACGATATGAAAATTCTGGTGCCTTACCCTAGATTTCGTGGGACATGGGAATTTGTGCTTTAAAGAAAAAAAAAACTACCCCAAGAAATAATTACAGAAATAAAGGAAGAACTCTAGTCCTTAGTGTGGTAGATTGAGTTGGAGAGTCTTGAAGGATGAATAACCTTTAAACTGTTGTTAACATCAGGTTGAGTCCAAAATAGTGGAGATGAAGAGAAAAACCCTAAACGCATTGAGAAAGGAGATGAATTATCTTCAATAAGAGAGTAATCAGACTGACATCTCTTCTCACCCTTTGAGGGGCAACATTTCAATTATCGACCTCACCAACATGCCTCTAAGTGCATTCATATTTCCGCAAAGAATATTCTCTGCAAAACAATAATAAAATTGAGACTCTACTTAAGCCAAATGAAAAGGAAATCCAAGAAAAAGAGAAAAGGAGTCCAGGAAATCCAAGAGGGGAAAAATGGATGCTAAACCCAGAAGGGGGATCAAATGAAATCCCAGTATGACAAGTGTGCAGCCAAGAAGCAATCAGTCCAAATGGGGACAGGAAGTCAAGAGCGGCCAGAAATAACCTCTTCGAGAGGAAAGTAGCTTCTGTCATGTAATTTGTATTATGAAGGAGCTGCACCTTCTTAATGGGAAGATGAAGGCAAAGACGTTTTCCCCCATCAAGCCAAACTAAAGAAACTCCCTGCAAAATCATAGCATCAATGTGAAAACTGGGTAGAATATGAACAAGTGAAAGGCAGCATATTTTCAAGGAATCAAATGATGATCAGAAATGAAGTTTTATCTCCCTGTTTCCCCACATCGCTTTGGGTAGCCTGAGTTCAATTTCACATGTCCTTTAATGGGAAACCAGCCAGGCCACAGGACTGTGCTGAGAAATACAGTCATGGAGTGAGCACTGAACTGACCAGTTCCCAAAAGACCCTCAACAATGACTGCGTTCTGCCTCTTCCACTTGCTAGCTCTGTGACCTTGGACAGATTACTTCATATTTCTGTGCCTCAATTGTCTTTTTTATGAAATGCTACCTACAAGATGATTACAGAAATTAAGTAGTTGAATATAAACAAATGTATCTAGAATAGTAACTATTTTGCAAGCATACAAGAATTTTAAGCATACTAAGATACTAATACACCTGTTGTATATCTTAGTATTACAATATTAAAACACAGAAATTGTCAGGCACAATAGCTAAAGCCTATAATCCTAGGTACTTAGAAGATTGGGGGATTGTCATTTGAGGACATATGGGGCATAAAATTCAGCAGACTGCTTCTCACCCATAGCCTGTCACAGTGAAGCCCACTGGTTATTCTCAATGATGTGGAGAAGCACAGTATGAGGATTGTAGCCCAGGAAGGCCAGAACATCAAACAAGGTCCTACCTCAACAATAGCCCACATAGAAAGGGGCTGGAGACATAGTTCACCCTCCTAGTAAGTGCAAGGCCTTGAATTCAATTCTAAGAAGGAAACAAAGGAAAGGAAGTTAGGAAGGAAGGGAGGGAGGCAGGCAGGGAGGAAGGGCTAAAAGGAGGGAGGGAGGGAGGGAGGAAGGGAGGGAGGGAGGGAGAGAGGAAGGGGAAGGGAGGGAGAGGGAGGGTGAAGGAGGGAGGGAAGAAGGAAAGGAGGAAGGGGAATGAGAGAAAGAAAATGTAATAGAAGACTTGTGCTTATCTATAAAGTTTTAAATAAACCAATATGCAGTTTGATCCATCTTAATATTTAATTTCCCTTCATTGTAAAACTATGTTCACATATGGCTATACAGACGATAGGTATTTACTTCTAGCTTATATTTATGACTAATTATGATTGTAAGTCACTATTCAATACAATTCACAGTGGAAGTAAGGAGTAGAACAATTCATACCCACAGTACAAAGAAGAGAAGACAAAGGGTTGGCTGCATCATGACTACTGGCCTGTATGGAGAGAGTTTGCGTTGTGTCCAGAACTGTTCTGGATAATTCTGTGTATTTTCACACTGAACCCTGAAGAAACTCTGAAGCTTAAGCACTATTATTTCTATTGTTACTACTGACAGACAAAGCTTTTTGAGGCAGAGAGAACACTTGAGTGCCCCCCCAGATGACATAACCAGTAAAGGGCCCATGACTCTGGGGTACTACCCCTCCCCCACCCACCGCAATGCTCACCTCTCCCAGTGGGGACCTAAGATGGGTAGTTCCCAGAATTTGTTTAGTGTTAAGAGCTGTAAATGCCAGGGGGAAAAGTAACAACGTGTGTGGGATCAACAGTGTCCCACAAAAATGCCACATCTACCCAGAGCCTCGCATGTGACCTCATTTAGAGTCTTTGTGGACAGAATCAGTCAAAAGGAGGAGACACTGGATTAGGTTAAGTCCTAAATCTGATGACTTGTGTCCTTAGAAGAAGAGGGAGAGACACAGAGAATACATGTGACAACCACAAGCTGGGAACTAAGGGTTAGGTCTGCTTTGGGCCACCAGGACCCAAGAAGCAGCAAGAATGAATTCTTCCCTGGAGTGGTAGAGGCAGCCTTACCCTGCAGACACTGTGATTCTGTACATAAAAACCCCAAAAGGACCAAAATAAGAATCGCCGTGTTGCCTGATACTAGCTTGAGGAAATTGCTTTACTCCTGTTGTAAGACACTGAAACAATAACTAAACAATACTTCAAATAGAAAGTGTCCAAATGACTAGATGAAGGGAGAGTTTTATCTTCCACTGGGCAGCTTTTGGTAATTTTTTTTATTTAAAAACAAAACATAATACAACACAAAAATCTGCTCTTTAGAGTAGACCAACTCTAAGGTAGTTCCTACAGTGGCTACCTCCTGTTTTAGGATATGGATGGAATTGCTGCTAAACAATGACATGGTACAGAAGTAGTCAGATCTCTCATCTAGGACTGCATTATATAAGACTGTCAGGCCTATCAGGCTGCAGACTATTCCTTCCCAACCACCTGCTTTAACGAAGCCAGTGGTCATGAATGGAGAGGCAAGGGACCAAGGCTGTTCTCTGAACATTCACTTTCTAGAAACCAAGGGTGGCTTTCCACTCACAGTTCACAAGAACCCATGGTCTGAAATCTGACAAGTATCAAGGAGCTGAATTCTGCCGACAACCATCAGAGCTCAGATGCTTGAAAACACATCCTTCCCCAACTCAGTTTTGTATGACACCTGGGGTTCCATCTCTAAACACGTCACTTACATCGCTTCTAAACCCCCAATCAAAGGACTCCATTAATCTGTGCACAGAACTTCTGACCCACAGAAGCCCACAGAATAAAGATATGTTGTATGGAGCCAATCAACTTTTGAAATTATTATCCACCATGGTTAACTATAATCTCCTGCAGGTAAAAATAGCCATCACATGAATATATTGAATTTTCTTCCACTAACATTTTTTTTCTTCAAATTAAAAATACACTTAAGAAGAAAAATCACTCTGATGAATAGTCAGTTCAGGAACAACTCCCTCATTAGACATAGTGGGAAATCAAAGCATAAAGAAGGGAAGAGGCAGGGGAGGGTTCGCATAAGTGATTTATAGCCGAAAATTCTTTGACATTCTCACATTCCTGGTGACCCTCTATTTTCTAACTCATTGCTGTCTGCAGAAAAAGACACTTGGAATTAATTTTTTTTAAGAAAAAGCAAAGAGCAAGATAATTACTCAAATCAAGGGCAAAGATTCACAGTTTTGTCTCAGATTATATTCATGATAAACACGGTTCCTAACATTTCCCCCCCAGTTCCAGTGAGGGTAGATGTGTTAAACAGGCACTTATTAGACAATTTTTTTGACAGCTGCTGCATTTCCAATTACTGTAGCATAATTTTTTCCCCTCTTTCGAATTGCTCCAGATTTGTTTTTGTCTGAGCTGAGGTGGAAAATTGAGAAATAGCGGATTCAACAATAATTGACTTTATTAGGGATATGAATGTATTATACCAACCATATATTAAAAACTCATTGCTTTTCTATTGGCCTCAAACACTATGCACTTCTTTTATGGTTCCCCAGTCTCTGGTGTTCTCCCTACTTTACTGTTTCCCAATCAGTTTTATGTTCCTCATTCTCTGTCAGGCAGAGGAAATAAATGGTTAAAAACCTAAGTGCTCATCAGACCCAAGCCAGAGTTCATAAATGAAAGTGGGCAGCCTGGGGTAATTTAAGATATTGCTGTGAGCTGGTGTTGCCAAAATGATGCACTTATTGAACCATAAACAAAAGCAATTAAGATGAGATGTTGATTACTGTGAAACAAAGCTCCCGGGTAGTCTAAGGAAGAAGAGGCCACAGAAGGAGTCTCCAGAATCTCTAGAATCCTGAAACATTCTGGAAGGCGTGCAGATATCCTTTGCCAGTGGAAAAATCCTGAGAAACCTCTGGGATATTTTGCCATGGGCATCTTGACTCCAGGTAAAATAGAGGAGGCAGAGGCTACCTTGTTGCTCATAACATAACCCTCAAGGAAGAAATCCCTTCAAGACAGGTGGAAAGGGTTATGGCCATGTGGCAAACAAAGCTGGATGCATTGCTACTGAATTCTACCTCGAAAAACACCCATGTCTCAGTCCATTGCTGGCCAGCTCATTCGAGAAGGGCTAAAGTGCTCAGCAAGCAAAACAAAAAGACTTCCTGAATGTTTGAAACCTTCTGAGTGTCCAAGAACCAAACAACAGACATCTGGATCACCAACTGGCTAAGTGTGGGCCAACGCCTGTCTGCACAAACCACCAGAAGGAGAATGTGTCTGCATTGTTAGAGAGGAGAAAATGGTGTAGAGCTTGTTAGTAGCCTGGAAACACAATCTGTGACAAGTTCTGGACAAATAACCTACCAATACACAAGCTCCCACATCTGCCACCCAGCCTCGGCCTGCCTGGACAAGTAATGATCATGGTGGAAATCACTGAACATGACTGGTGATATTGTCTTCTTCCTTGTGGAGACATGGACCCAGAATTTCCCAAGAATGAGGCCTGTAATAGGTGCTCAATAACTGTTTAGAAAGAAAAAGAAAGTGAGAAAAGAAGAAAGGAATGATGCAGAGGCGGGGAAGAATGACTGAAGTTCGGAATTTAAGGTCAGGACTGACGTTTAGAGGTATCTTGAGGAAGCAGAGAAAGTAGAAAGATCACATAAGGCCAGAATGCCCTGAGACACATCTTAAGCATATGAGCAGGAGCAAGACAGGCAGGAGAAGAAAAATGAGCATCCAGCCAGACAGATGATGTTGGGTCAACTCAATCCTTCCACATCTGTCTGGGGACGTGCTGTAGGAACACGCTAGCGCATGCCAATCAGCCAGAGGGAGCAATGATTGGCATCTTTAAGCCCAGCACCTGTGAACAGATTGACACTTAAGGAGATGTGTCTAAATGTCATCACCCGAAGGTCAGATCACCATGCAGCCTGTCTGAAGCCACTCAGACAGGAGGGGGTGAACATTGAACTAATGCAATCACCCCCAAGAAATGGTGTGGATTTTATTGCAAATGGCCAGGCCACCTAATCAGGAGCTGTATTTGTATTGTTATAGATATGGATTAAACAGATGTGGGAACTTTAGGAAGGAAATGAGATTTGGTGCAAAGACTACCTATTGTATATCAGACTCTACCAAGAACACGTTATCTTGTTCAATGATCAGCAACTTGTTAAGTGGGGACTATTAGCCATATTTAACCAATAAAGAACTTCAGGTTCAGGTAAACTTAACGGTTTTAAATTCTTACATTTTAAACTAATCTGGACTTTTGACATTGACACAAAGAGATGGCAAGGGTGAGCAAGATGAGACATTTTCCCAAGACAAAAATACAGAGACTAGTAGAAGAATTGAAATGTTTTCTATTGTTTTATTTTTCCTGCAGCTGAAAAATAACTAATGGGGGGGGCAGATGGAAGGTAAGATGCTATTCAGGGATAGCAAGAAGAGAAGAAAATGCTTTATTTCTGCTGTTGGGATGCTCTACCAAGAGGGTGACAATGAGACTGAGAGTAGAATCCACTGTTTCTAGCAGAATAAGAGTACTGAAAAAGCAAGAGATCATTCTCAGGGACATAGAAAATTGATATATTGTCCCAATGAGGCAGGAGATTCAGAAGCCCAGAAATCATTCAATGGCTATCACTGAGTATTTGACATCTGCTGTTCTTGCCACAAATACACAAGTCCATGGCACAAAGTGTGGTCTACAGCCAAGAGAGACAAGGAGAGAGATGAGAGAAGACATTAGAGCCCAGAAGGAGGGACACACAGAAAGACATTGTCAAGGTCACAAGATGAAGCTTCATTAGGGATAATGGAGCTTCCAAATCTAAGCTCATAAGATTTAATACTTGCGATTTTAATGCAATTTGTTCAATGATATCTGTTGAGAGACTATATAAGGATGAACTATTGTAGGTTCTAGGGACAGCATAATGAACTAAAGGAATAACAGAAGCTCTGATCTCTTTGTGCTCATATTCTAGGGTCGTATATTCTAAGTGTTCCTAGTCTTGTCAATTTTTTCTCCACGTGGCTATTGAAATAATCGCCTCTCCTCAGAGAAGTGAACAATGGTAATTGACTATAAGGTTCTCATACATAGGAAACCATAGCGTTGAATCCTGGATTTATTACATCCTAACTAAAAGATCACGAAAACAAGAAAGTTGTGAATATGTTCCCTCAATTATAACATTGGATAAAATAGTATTTTCACTGCTGGGAAACTAGAAGAGTTGATTTTAAAATGCCAAGTCATGTAGTTACACACACACACACACACACACACACACACACACGAGAGAGAGAGAGAGAGAGAGAATACAAGATCTCTCCATTTAGACACTCTTCATTTATTTTCTTTTGCTATCAGAGAATCCCCTAGCCTAGGTAACTTATGGAGAAAAGAGGTTTATGTAGCTCCTATTTCTAGCAGCAGGGAAATTTAAGATCAAGTGGTTAAATCTAGTAAGGAAGGGCCTTGTACTGTATCAGCTCATGGCAGAAGTGCAAAGGCAGAAAGACAATTGAATCCATATGAAGGTGAAAAACATTAATGATAGCCTTACTTTCTAACAATCCACTCTTGTGATAGCTTATTCAGTCCCTCAACAGCAAGGACTCATTTGAAAAAGATATTCACCCATTCATGTGGGCTCTGTTCCCACAGCCCAGCACCTATGGTGCTACCTCCTAAACCCTACTACAAAGGCAATGAAGTTTCAATGTGAGTTCAAAGCATAGCACTGACTATATTGATGGGTAAACCATGAATCTCTGCTTCTAGAAAAATCCCCTTCCCAACAATGGCTCCTATTCATAAGGACAGATGTATTATTTGGGAATGCTCTTTACCTTACACAATCATGTAGAAAACTATGAGGTGTTAACTGGGAAAGAAAGAGGGAAAAAGAGGAAGGTGAGGCACAAAGAGTAAAAAAGTATTTCTCTGGTGAGATACAAGGAGTCTTTCACTAGGAAATGAAGGCCACCAAGACAAAACTCTTTTGAGGAATGTCTCTGATGAGACTGTGGTTGATTTGATCTGCTGGGCAGTGACTAGAAGTCTGTAGCGCCACCCAGAGCTAGCTATAAACTGGACATATGCTCTATGTTGCACACATGATGAACATGCCAGAGGTGATAGGAAGTTGAGTATGAACCTGTCATTTATAGATGGCTGAGTAGGAGATTAAGAAGTGAGAATCATTTAAGTCTAGGAGGTAATGATTACCATGAGAGTTGCTTGGGGAAGTGTTAAAGACAAAAAGGTGGATATTGATAGAGGATACCAGGGATCCTGTGGTTTAAAACTAGACAGGAAGTGAAGCCAATGAAGTAAGTCTAGAAGTAATACACAGAGCCAGGGAGGCGAGAGACACTGGAAGAGAACTAGGCCACTACCTACCGTGAAGGACTTGCATCAAAGCCAAGGACGGGGAAGCCCTGATATTCTTGTCCTCTCATTTGTATCAGAATCAGGATAAATATGCCAATAACTAACTACTTGGAACATACCTCCCAATGAATCCAGAGAACAGGCTCTGTGAATGTCCGAGACAGTCCTAAGCTTTGTCTAAAGACAAGCCACATTGAAGGGGCTCCAGCCCCAGAAGGGCAGACTGCTAGGGCAATGACTGATATTGAGCCAGAGATACAAGGCTCTAAACATGAAGAACATTCATTTGGTTTCCCTGAACTTTCTGAATGATTCATTCTTCCCTCTGCTCTGTGAGGTGCAAGTACCCCAGACAGAACTCTTTCTTGGTAATAAATTCTCTCCATTTCTGCTTAACCAGTCAGGCAAGATTGATGAGCATAGCTGGTTGATACAGAAGCAATTGGGAATATCGTTATTTGCCTTGTATTTATCTGCATTTATGTTAATGGATTTGTTCTTGATCAAAGCAGTCAGGAAATGAGGGGAAATGTTTATTGCAGTCAAAGTTTTCCTGTGATGAATTATGTGGGAGTCACACAATTGCCAAGGCACATAAATGTGCACAAAACATTCGGTCATTTATTTATATTTCTACTTTTGATCTCAGTAGCACAGATTTCCTTCATGCTTGGGACCAAACCAAATCAATTTTTCATATTCTGCTTTGTCATCTGATTGATTTAACGTGTCTTGTGGTCAGACTTTGCAGAGGAAAAAACATATATATGATCACTCTCTCTCTCTCTTTCTTTCTTTCTCTCTCTCTCTCTTTCGCATGTCTTTTCTTGCTCACCTTTTTTTCAAAAGGCAATTTTATGAAATTACAGAGTTGATAGGACTTTTGTGTGTTGTTTTTCCTAACTCCTCATAATACAAAAGGAGAGAAGTAACTGTCTTGAGGTATTTTAGAGGTCAAGCTATATGTTTGGAGATTTCACCTTCATTATCCTGTTTAATTTTCTTTTTTTGGGGGGGTCCGGTCGTGGGGACTGAACTCGGCTTGGGCATTGTCCCTCAGCTCTTCAGCTCAGGGCTAGTGCTCTACCACTTGAGCCACAGCACCACTTCCGGCTCATTCATTTCCACTCATTATTCGGGACAGGATGGGTCAAGTTGCATGACTTCTACCACAGTGACTGGACCCATGAAGCCTAAAATATTTGTTCTGTGATCTTCAACGAAAGGCACTTATTGATTCTTTATTCAGAAAGTGTCAGGTCCCCCAACAGCAGATACTTTGTTGCTTTCATAAAATACCTGAAGCTGGGTTATGTACGAAGAAAATAGGTTTTGTTAGCTCTTGAATTGAGTTTGGTGCTGAGGTCTACTGGGGTTCTGATGAAGGCGTCCTGCAGATGCCCATCCCCATGGGAGTAGCAGGGTCAGGGAAGATCACATGACAGGATAGGAAGTACAAGAGGAACTCAGGAGCCAGGCCTGGCATCCCTCTATCAGCTGGCTTTCCTGAGAACTCACTCATGTCATAAGACCAGTGTTAATCCCTTCTGCACATGAGGCAGCCATTCGCTGGACATCTCTTATAGGTCGTGAGATTTACATGAAGTTCAAGTTTAAGGTCCTTCAGCTTTGAAAAAGTAAAGGATTTTGTGGCATGGGGAAAAAGATCCAAAAACGTAGAGAAACTTACCCAAGTTTCCACGGTTATTGCATGGTACAGACAGGCTTTCACAGACAGGGTCTATGAGTAAAGCCAGCCTCTTTCCTATGTGGTATTTCTTATATGAAGCTACTAGGCCAAGAAGTAACTCAGAAAACTAGCCACAAAGATAGTATTCATGTGTTGTTGTTTTTCCAGAGTTAGATTGTCTTAAAAGTAAAATAAACATAAAATAAATTAAGGATTAAAACATAAAAGTAAAGTGAATCAGAGGGAGGGGAATATGGCAGATGGAAGGCATGAGGAATTGGGACTGAGGGATCATGGAGTAGAGAGAAAAGACTGAATGGAGGCTCTCTGACCTGGGAGAACTGTGGGTCACAGCTCAGAGACCAAAGAGAGACCAAATAAGTTAGAAAAGAGATTCATCCCTGAAGGTCAACTTCAAAAGGCATAAGAGGAGTGAAACCTCTGATCCTGGGCTCTGAGTTGAGAGTAGACATTTACCACAGAGGGTTTGATACATTGGAGAATTACTAAGCACCAGGTATAGGAGCAGCATGTGAACCATTTGGTCTGACTGACTAATCCTAACACTACAATATCTACCACTAGGGACAATATGCCTTGCTCCTTCACCTCCTGTGACAAGGACACTAGCTCCCACAGCACCAGGTAACCCCAATGCAGACAATCCGTAGAGATAACAATCAGTTTCATGTTAGTCCCAAGACCAAGGACCACAGGTAAACAAACCTAACTATTCTTACACAGAAACATTCTTAAAACAAGAATGCTGGTGACTCACACCTGTAATCCCAGCTACTCAGGAGGCTGAGATCTGAGGATCGCAGTTCAAAGCCAGCCTGAACAGGTAACTCCATGAGACTCTTATCTCTAATTAAACATCAGACAGCCAGAAGCAGTGCTATGGCTCCAAGTAGTAGAGCAGTAGCCTTGAGGGAAAGAGATCAGGAGCAGTGCCCAGGCCCAGAGTTTAGGCCTCATCACCACCACCACCAACAACAAAATCTCAAAAAATACATATAGCTAGCATCTACCCAGGCAAAAAGCAACCTCAACACAAATTATCACCACCTTTACATGACCCATATACATTGCCCCTTGTACATGAATGATCAGCCCACTAGAAGCTTTATGGTAATCTCAGAGCCCTGAGCATTTTTTTTCTAGATCCACTTTACACGAGAAAAAAACAGAGCAAAGACTCAGAGAAGAGGAGGAAGTCCTTCAGCAGGGAATGAAAAGAACCAAATCCCAACATACACCAGCCTCTGCCCTACACAGATTCTGACACCAGGATTTATTTTGAACTCCCTGGACACTATGGTAACCCTACTCTAGACAAAAAAAGCTAAAAACAAACAGAAAAAAACAGAAAAACAAAGCAGAAAGCTGTAAGTATGCAGGGTTTTTCCCTTCCTCCTTTCCTCCCTCCCTCCCTCTCTCCCTCCTTCCCTCCCTTCCTTCCTTTCTTCCTTCCTTCTTTCCTTCCTTTCTTCCTGTCTTTCTTTTCTAAATATTGACATAGAGAAATAAAAGTAAATGATAGATAAGGACTAAGACTCAGTGGACCTATATGAGAAATGCAGTTGGCTTAAATTTTCTTGTTTTAAATCTTCATGTAAAATACCTTCTCATGTTGCTTCTGATGTTTAAAATAGAAGTCAGTGGTGTGCATCTGTGTAAATTCAGGTGAGAAACATTTCCCCAGTCTCCCAGAAATAGTCAATAAAATCCTACTTCCTTACATTTATCAAACAGTGGGAATGTATCATTAGTAATTAGATAAACTTCTCTTTGTCATTTTATAATCAATAATACCTTTCAAGTATACTTCCATGATAATCTCCTCTAATAAAAAGTGTCCAGAAAAGGCAGTTTCATGGACTGTAAGTTTATAGACAAGGAAGTTTATCAAGGTGGATATATTTTCAAAAATAGTTACCAAGTCTTGAGCCTCCAAGGTCAGAAGACAGAAATCAACTATAAAATTTTAGTTTTAAATGGTACCATAAAGACCAAGGCCAGTTACAATTTCCAGTCATTTCTCCTTCACTTCTTACATCCAACACCTTAATTTAGGAAGTACCCTTTCAGTGAGTGTGTTAACGAAGCTGTAACTCCTGAGAACTCTTTGGTGTGGAGCAATTTTTTTTATTTTATTTTATTTTTGCATTACAGATGAAACTGGCCACAGCTACAGGCTAAGAGTCTGGCTTGCAAAGGTCCAGGGCACCCAATTGTCTGACATATTCTTAGTTCTTTGAATATTTTAAAGACAAGAGGAATAGACACTTCAAAAATAACAGATTCTGCTTTGCATGAAAATATAATATGTTTCCATCTTAATGATGTAAAAGAATAGCTTGTTATCACAGTGCATCTGAAGGGGGAAAAAAACAACAAATTACTCATGCAAATGTTTTGGGGCTAATTAATTCAATTCTGAGGATAAAATTGGGACAGTGCATAATTGCAAGCTAATTCCTAATAAGATCTGGAATCGAGCAAGTTTTCACTACCGTCCCAGAACATATATTTCCAAGAGATGAAGATTGTGTAGACCCTTATGTTAGTGCCTGATTCAGCCGATGTTTGCAAAGACCCTTAAAATACTGCTTTGCTATTTGTCCCATCACTCCTGAAAGTAAATCCTCAGGGTCAAAATTTAAACTAAATTAGTGAAAATCTAGTTACCTTGTACAAATTACAGTACCACCAGGGAGACTAGAATTCATGTCCAATGGTGATTTAAAGATGACATTATAAAACCTATGTCAAGTTACACACTTAGACTGGTCTTTGAGTATGAAGTCTTCAAATCATTTTAAATTAGTGGAAAGAACATGGATCTGTCATTTTACAGACCCAGATTTGAATAATAAAGCTGCCAGCTATTTCCTATGTGAGGGAAGAAAACAGAGTTAAAAATGCCTAATACATTCACAATTTTTTGTCAGGAAAGTGGGGTTAAAAATATCCATGCTCAGTCATCTTCTGGTTTTTTAGTAGAATCAGAACCAAAAATGTGCTTGAAGGAAAAAAAAGGATCTATACAACCCCAAGCTGCCTTTTATGCACGTGTTCCTACAACGATGTATCCTTTTGTCATTGAGAACAAGATCTCTCAAAATTACCAAAAAAAAAAAAAGTCTTGGATTCTTTGGACTTCCATGAGGCATGTATTGAGGAGATAATTCAGTTGATCTCTGCCAGAATTTATGAACCCAGATACTAGATTAGTTGGTAAAGATAGCACCTTCAAGCTTGATAGAAGCAACATTTCTATCTTTCCTATCTGGGGGCATTACTTCTGTGTTGTAACTTCTCAGCCTGCTTGATGCAGCAAGAAGTTCTTTCCTTACCAAAGCCCTTTACCCTCGCAGCAAGCAGAAATGATTTTTCCTTTGCCCTGATGGTGAGCTCCAGAGAAGAGACAAGTAGCCTAGAATGAAGAGAAGAATGTTCTAGAGACAGGGGGAGGTCATCGTGGAAGCGCTCGTTAAGCAGCAGGAAGTATGGAGTTAAGGGACAAAGTATGGAGTTAAGGGACTCCTTATTACTGTTTGAGTTGGATGTCCTCAGAAAAAAAATCACTTGTAAAACGGTTCTATTTAAGAAACAAATCACTCATGAACTTTACAAATCACCTGTGATTTGAACCCAGCTCCTCCTCTTTCACTTCTGTGGTCATGTTGGGTGTGAATGCACCGTGGTCTTCCTGAAGTAAGGTCCCAATAATGGAGGCCATGTGCAGAGCTTTGAACAGCCCAGACACCTACACAAATGGCCAGGGTTCACCAAGTCTTCCCTAGAGTATGACTGAGGAAGAACCGTTAAGATAAAATATTTGAATCCTCAGCCCCTCTATTCTCTACTTACCAAGTAGGTGTCTTGTTTTTATAGTCATGATAGCAATAGATAGTGTTTATTGAGTACTTACAGCCTATTAGGTTTGGTTAAGTGTTTCATGTAAATTTTCTTCTTCCAACAACAACTGTCTGAAGTGAATACTATCATTTATCTTTGTGTTAACCCAGCAATGTGGAGGTGCAGAGGGGTAAAGAAACATGTTCAACATCAATCAGTCATAAGTGAGTAAAGCTAGTTATCTACCCTCAATTGGGTGGCTTCAGAAACTAGATTGTAAACACAAGTCTCTACTGTATTCAGAATGAAAGGAAGAGAATGAACTTGAAAAAGACTTTGAATCAGGAGGAAAGGGTCCATTGCTAGCTAACTATTGTTGATTATGGTCTCCTTAACTAAAAATTTGGAGACGTGTCAGGCAGGCATGGTGTGGATTAATAGAATTGACCATATTTGAATCAGACTTCTTATTCTTTCTACATGACTCCAACCCTTTGGAGGCAGCTAGAGAGAGAGATAAAAATGCAGAAATCAAGAATACTGAGCATCTCCTGACCCTTCCTGACAATAGCCAGAGCCTAGATGCCCAGTTCTAGTCTTTTTGCTTTCAAAACCCTAAAAGCTCCACCAAACAGGAATGGGGGGAGAAAATCACGTCATCCTTAGTTTTTTTTTAATTCCTTTTTTTTTTTCAATCTTCTTATCACAAGTTCCTTGGTAATTTTCCGATTTCAAAAGAAATATTTGGAAGGATATCTAAGGACTGGCTGCATTCATGTTTTACACCAAATGCTCTCAACACGAGAATCCGCCCAGTCGTATCTAATAAAAATATCCTTCCTGAGCTAGTACCAGGAGGTTTCATTAAAATAGCAGTCGATAAGCAGAACTGATTTGGCACCAAGGGGAGGAGGGGGAATCACAGGCATATCAGGCTTTTGGAATTCAAGAGCACAGCTGAATCAAGGCCTGTTTTAGTTGTTTCAAGACCAGATTGTGAGTGTCGCCTCATCAGATGCTGAGGAATGCTTGGAAGGGAAAAAAAATATATATCTTTCCTCCCCATCTTAAGTTTGTGGCTGAGGTTCCCATATCAAAAGAGATTAACTAGAGAAAAGCATACAGATATACTTAATACAAATTTCACGTGTCTTTATGTGACATGGGAGCATTTAAAAATCAAGGTCCACAGACAAATTATGCTAAATTCGATGAAGTACATAGTTACAGAGAAATGTGATATGGGTGAAGAGCATTGTCTAATGGGCATAAACAGGGTGTGTGGGGGGTGGGATGTTGCAAGAACTGTGTGCCCAGATTCTTCTCTATGTCCTTTCATCCACAGAGATGAAGATTTTCTTTTCTTTGGGGTACAGGAAGGGCACCTGATTCATATGCTTCAAGGAACCCAGGGAGGTGTTGTGGTCTTCCTGATTCTACTATTTGCCCAAATACCAAAGGTGTTGAACTGGGGAACATGTGCCCTCAACTCTACCCTCTACCAAATTGTACTGAATCATTACCTTGAGAGAAAGAGCTCTATTGTGCCAGAATAGAGAGACCATAGAAAGACTTCTGTTGATGTCCTAGAGCCAAGGTCAGTCCTGTCTATATGCTGAAGCCTATGAGAGCACTCCAAAGTGTTTCTTTTTTTTTTCTTCCTGGGATTTATTCTCCTAATCACAGAATGGAGTTGGAATGGAGGCTCTACCAAGTAGTTTCTAGTGAATTCATTATTACATTTAGTGCATGTTTTCATGGCTAGGTCCTCTGTGAGGTGCTGGGGGCACCAAATTAAACAAAGATCTGGCTTACAAAACATTTACCATCCAAAATAGAATGAGAGGGCATACATATAAGGCAAGACTAAAAGCAATAATCACAACAGGAGAAGGAATTGCTCCCAGGTGGAGTGGGGGAAGGAGGGAGGGTGAACTTGGAATGCTTCCTGGAAGAAGTAGCATTTGAAGCTGGCTCTGAATGTGGGCGGGGCATGCTTAGAAGAGTAATTAGCATAAGAGATGCAAGCCCAGAGTTGTGTGCAGTCCAGGTTAACCCACAAGGTAGCCTCAGAGGTAAAGGTCAGACCCTTGGAACTGGCTTCTGATTTCAAGACATAACTTTACTCATGGACCCAACACATAGCACAATCTTTATCAGCACTGTCCGCTGCTAGTTCTAATGTCACTGTTTGCACATAGCAGAAATTCGGGGCTTCTGTAGAGGCAGTGCTACTGACACCAAAGTGGGAAAAAGCATCCTCCAAGCCTTCTCATTTTTTGTATCACCTTCATCTAATTCTGATGCTTTTCACATCCCCTCTCTCCCTTCACTGCCCCTTGTTATTGTGCAAACACTAAAGTTAAATCTCATCTGTCATGTGAAGGAAGGCTTTGAGTCCTCAGAATGGGCTGGGTTTTTTCTGTCCCAACTTATCCCATCCTGAGAAGAATCAGAGGTGCCATGAACAGGAATCTTGTCCTACAGTGAGGAGCATGGCCTCAGAGCATCTGGGTTTACATTCTAGTTCTGTCACCTATTTAGCTGTGTGATGTGAGTAAATTGCCAGCCTCTCTGTGCCTTGCTATTTCTCATCTGAAGTACAGATGTAACAACCATCCCTACCTCATCAAGTACTACTACAATGATCATGTGTCTCATGGGGAAACAGAGGCTCCGATGGTGTAGCAGGTGTTCCTTGAGTTGTTATGTCACATACTTAGTACTTCTCTACAGACAAATGCACGTTTCATTATATTTCTCTTTTAACTGCTATGTGTAGCAATGGTAGTAAACACATGAGCACATGTCCCAAAGACCCTTCCAGCTCTTGAAAGATCCAGTCTGAGCTTCTATCCTGTGGCCACAGAGACCCTTGAGACTCCAAAAACTACACATTACCCTAACATGTCAGTGCACCCTCCCACTCCCCCCCCCCTCCGCCTAGAGCAAAGTCTCCCAGCCAATGTATGCAGTATCCAATCCACAGATGTTTCTGGTTATGCCTCAGAACTTTGAACTATGAAAGCACCATCCTTCAAAACATTATACTTTGGTTTCCAGTGCATAAATTTAGTTTAAAAAATAGAAGAAGACAAAGAAAAAAAAGGGAGAGAGAGAGCAAAGTAACTGATCTGCTTTGTGCCCGAGCTGTCTGGTCCCTCCAAACACTTACTCCAGTGGCTCTCATTGTCTGGGATCAAAGCACCTTCTCCACACTCACAGCTTTGTTCAACTTGGAGCAGATGAACAGGCTAAAAGCAGAGCTCCTCCAGGCCTCCTGCCTCTCCCTTCCCCTGAACTTGGAGAGAACAAAGAGACTCACAAGGCAAGGATCCCAGCTACAAGGTGCTAATGATCAGTAAATCACATGCATGGATGTTTAAACAAGTGTTCCTAAGTCAGAGGCTTCCAGATAGGAAGGAGGAGATTGGTAAGGAAGAGAAAAACAGCCAGGGAACCAGAAGCCCCGAACCTGGCACTGGGAGCACTCAGAACTCAGCTTACAGGATGTGGAGCACTCCCAAGCAAAAGGACACATCTTCTGGAAGATTCTACCCTTTGCCATCGCTCGCACACTCTCAAACTTGTGGGTGCAAGAGGATCCAACCCTAGCTCCTCTGCTGAGTCTGAACTGTGCTGTGAATAACCACAGGGTTTTCTGAGAATGGCAGAGAACAAACTCTAGGAGGAAATCTGTTTCATGTGAACCAGAATCACCTGGAGGGCTTGTTAAAATATAGATGGCTGAAATCCAGGCTCTGATTTTCTAATACAGGCCTGAGTAAAGCTGGAGGATTTGCATATCTAACAAATTCTCAGGTGCCTCTGGATCAGGGAACCTCCTTTGAGAACCCCTATTGCATACCATGAAGTCTCTAGATTATTATACAATCAACCATCCAATGCTGATTGCAATCTCTAATCTCAGATCCTGTTTGCTTCTCCCATAAGCAATGACCACAAGGAATGGCCACTACTGCATGGACTCCGTCCTCTTGCATGCATCCTAGCATGATGGGTCTGGGTAGACATAAACATGTCCCGCTTTAAATCTTTTCATATAAACCTAGAGATGCACAGGGGTAATGATGCAGGGGAAATCAGAGCAATCTGCGCAGTGGCAAAGCAAGTATGAGCAAAAGATGCTGAGGTATTGGGAGTGCATCTTGCAAATGCACTTATGGCTGGGTGAGCCTGGACAAGTTCTGTGAATCCTTCTAGCCTTCATCTCCACCCCTCCTGAGGAAAGAGGGGCCAAACTGATTGTCCCTCACAGAGGTGTGAAAGAAACCCTGTGTATGCTCTCATATTGGGTTTTGTGGCCAACTTAATTTAAAACAAAAACAAAACTCAACTGAACCTACACTAACTGCCCCTCATCCCTGTGACTTAACTTTCACCTGAAACTTGTATCAGGCATTGGAATGGTTTTAACTTCAGTGAGCAGAATAAATGCCTCCTCACCTGAAGCTCACAACAGCTGATGCCTCATTGAGCAGAAACGATGATGCCAAGATTTCATCTGAGCCTCACGCTACCTGCCTTACCCCAGAGAGCAAGGACAGGTGCATGCCTGTTTAACTTGGCCACCCCAGTCTTCCAACATTCATACTGACATGCCAGCCCACACTGCCAGGGGAAACACCTGTTTCTGTGGACTCTTGCTGGGGAAAGTGTCTCCTTAACTTTGCAGATAAGAACGGAGGCTGGTGGGATTTCAAACCTTTTGGGAAAGAAATGTCAGCTCCAGTTGGCAGAACAAATAGTCCTGCCCCCAAATGTTTTCTATTTGAAATAGAATATATAATATATATATATGCATTTTTTATTTTATCAATTTGTTATGTATAATATATACATATTTTACTCACACACACATATATGCACTTATATATGAGTAAAAAATACTGGTGATTTTTTCTTACTCTGGTAAATACTGATAGAGGATGAAGCAGGACAATCTTCCAGTACTCCACTCAGGGAAGCAATGATTGGAGGAGCATCCATGGAGACCAACCAAGAGCACCTCTGTCCATGGACTCAAGTTCCTCGGTGTAGTCTCAGAAGAATCAGATCAATGACCTCATACCTGTGATGTCAGGCTGGCTAAAGCCTCTACAAGGAGAAAGACAGTTCCTCAGGATCCCAGATGGGCCCCCAATCATGCCATGATTTTGAGCAAGGGGAGGAAAAGGTAGCATGGGCTCTCACTGCACAAATAATAGCACAAATATTCAAAGGAGAGGTTGTTGTGTCCACACTGAAACTGTGGAGGTCAGTAAATGCACCTGGAGTAAAAAAAAAAAATCTTTACTCCAAACCAGTTCAGACTAGTGGCATAGAAGAGCTAGCAGCACAAGGTCACTTTTTCAAATGCAAAATGGCATTTCTGAGAGAAAGTATGTGGTGAGAACAAGATGTTTACAACCAAAGCAGGTGTCTCTTCCCTTGTACAACCACTCAGGCCATGTTTTGTGGGAAGCCAGTAACTCACATGTTCCAGACCCACTGGGGCTAATGTGCAGTCAAAGTGTCTGTCTGCTCATTTCCCTCCAGAAACACATGCTCATCATAGAATGAAAACTCAATAATGAGGGAGCCCAGCAAGCCACGTGCCAGTGGCTGTGAGAATGTACTTAGCCAGCCTCCAAAGCTCATGATATAGAGGAGATAGAGCACTGGGGACCACTTTGAGCCTGAGTTTTGTCATAGGGAGTGAGGAGCAATTTAAGCACCTCTGGTCCCTAAGAAATAAAAGCTCAAAGCATGCCTCTCTCTGGCTCATTGTAGTTTCTTATATTCATCCACTATGGTAAAGACACCTGCACATCCATGTTCATTGCTGCACTATTCACAATAGCCAAGATATGGAAACAGCCAACCTTCCCTACAATAGATGAGTGGATCAAAAAAATTGTGGTACCTATACACAACGGAATCTTACACAGCCATTAGAAAGAATAATATTATGTCATTGGCAGGGAAACGGATGGACCTAGAACAAATCATGTTCAGTGAGGTAAGCCAAGTTCAGAGAGACAAACAGCACATGTTTTCTCTCATATGCAGAAGCTAGTGGGATATGATAAATTATACAGAACTCTAAGCATTCACACAGTGAAACCAAAGGAGGATATTCTTAAGAAAAGAGCACAAAGGTGCAGTATTTATCTAAATGAACTCCAGGGAATGGAAACAAGAGATTTTTTTTCATCGTTGTTGTTTTTCTTTTCTTTTCTTCTTGTCTTGTTTGTTCATTTATCTGTCTTTGGTAGGGCAATGGGTGGGAACAGAATTGGAGGGACATCGAGCGAACAAATGCAGCAAAGGGATTCATTAGACACTGTTAAAAATGAACTGTATAACTGGTGAGTAGGGGTGGGAGGGAAAAACTGGAAGAGAATAAGGGAAGGGGTGGCATTGTCCAAAAAGAAATGTACTCATTACTTGACTTATGTAACCGTAACTCCTCTGCCCATCACCCGTATAATAACAATTAAATAAAATAGAACTAAAAACAATGTATATGTAATTAGACATACATATTTCTCACCTGCATTTATGACATACCTACTAGAGTACAGTGAGCACTGGAACTAGAAATGGGGAGAAGGGAGCTCTCCTATGTGCTTTCTCACACCTCAGAGTCCAGTATGAAACACAGAACATGAGACATGGAACAGTGACTTGGAACACGGAACCCAGACCAGTTCAGACATGACAGGCTGGTGCTGGATCCTAGAGAAGACATGGCTAGCTACTTTTGCCTGGAGGAATCGAGCAAAGATCCAGAAAGACATTGCTATTTGATGGAATCATTAAATGCTTGTCAAACAGGAAGGGGAGAGAGCCAGATCAAGAGGGAGCAGTTTATACATCAAAGAGGAGAATATTAATGTGAACTGACGCAAGTGTGGCTCACCTGTTGAATGTGTGGAGAGGAGGATGAAGGGAAATTTTGGGCTTACATTCTGAAGGCCACGACTTGGAATTTCTGTTCCAGGCCACAGCCTGACTGAAGCTGAGATTAGACACCAGGCTACACCAGTGAAATTTCAAATGGACCGAGCCTCCAGTCCTTCTTCCCTCTCTTCTCTCAAACTCTTGAACCTGAACTCTAAAGCATGTCACCAGAGCAAAGCTCCTATGCTAATGAGGGAACGTCAAGGCATCTCATTCATATGCAAACTCTCTGACACAGACGCTATATGAAATGAATTCAGATAGAATGTGCCAGCAAGCTTTTTTTGAAAAAACAAAATTCTTCCAGAGAGTTATGATGTTGCTACATAAGTTAATGAGAGAAATGGAAGAGCAAACGTTGCTCTCAAAACCTGTCAACAGTATAACTATTTAGATGGGTATTAAAGCCAGACACTGCCATATAATTTGAGGGTACGGTTGAAGACATCTTAAGAATATTTTGTTTCTGACAATTGAATCATAATTTTAATAGACAACTCCAAAAAGAGAAGCACTGGTAGCAGCCATGTAACGTTTATTTAGGAGCTGGTGAAGATCTTTGATTCACAGTACTGCCTTCAGTGACAGTACCTGGCTTTTAGAATGTCAGACCTGTCAAAAGGTTTGAATTTTATTATAACAGTAAGTGTCCAAGAAATATCAACTCAGTATGGATAATATGCAAAGTTCTTTACATACATTCTTTATTTAATCTTTACAGCAGTTTTGTACGATGGCAACTTTTATTACCCTCCATTTTATGGATGATAAACTGAGGCTCCGAGAGAGCCAGGAACTTTTCGAAGGTCACACAGCTAATGAGTTCAGGAAATAAAGATGCTATCTTAATCATCTGCCTCAAGTCTCTCCCTCTTACACTCATTGCCCTCCACCTCTCCCCCACTCCTTTCAGACTCCTTAAATCTTAAAGTTAAGGAGAGAGCCACTCAAGAAGGGGACAATTCTTGCAGTCATATTGGAATAAAAATATTTTCTCTTATCCTCAGTTAAAGTGAGTTTTGCATCAAATCTCGCAAAGGAGTGTAGTTGGTGAAAGATGAGATCTTTGGAAGAACTAAAAGCTGGGTGACAATTTCCACTTGGGCTTTTATTAGATCTGTTGCCTTGGGCAAATCTCTAAACCTTCTCTCTCCCTCCCTTCCTCCCTCCCGTGCCCCTCATAGTCTGATCATGAGTATGACAGGGAGATGCTTACCTGCTCTGCAAGGTTGTCACTTGGAGAACCGCAAGAGTCTGACTTCCTGTGAATTGCCCGGTAGTCTACTCAATGTCTACGCTGAGTTCTAGAAATATGAGCTGTCACAAGAAAACCAAGCCATATCAGAACGATGACACTTCTGGATCCTAAGTGAAATGATTCACAGGAAAATGGACACATGGATCGTGCGACACACACCTGATGGAATAAGACGCAAGAACGGAATCTGCACTGACACCTGACAGAACTGGTGATTCTTCCAAACATGAGGACAAGAGGGGAAGAAGCCAGACAGAAAAAAAGGATGGGTTGTAGGCTTCCATTTATGTAATGTGTAAAAGTGAACAGAGCTGGTCTACAGAGGACAACCCGGTGAGGAGGGTGTTTCTGAGATGCTGGCAGTGATGGATCCGTTAATCTGGGTGCCAAGGCTAGAGATTTGTTACCTTGGCAGAAATTACAATGCCAACGTATGCATGATCAAATACACTACTTTTTGAAGTTTAAAGGTTTTGAAGAGTTGAAATTCTCCCCCTCTCTGCCAAAAGAAACAATAAAATCTTTGATCCTACAAATCCAGAAAGGTTCAAGTACTGCTTCCCTGGGAAGAGGGAGCTCAAATGAAAGACAACTCCATGTTCTTCCTGAGAGAAGCTTGGTGATGGGCATGCTAAAAGACAGCAACTTGGTTACAAGGGAGGTGAGAATGCAAATGAGGAGAGTCCTAGGAGAAGAAAGGAGCCAAAATTAAGCTGGAGTTAAAGAGCACAACAGTAGCATCTGTTCCTGACCACTTACCTGATGCATGCCTCCACTGTGTGCTGATCACCACCCAGCATAGTCAACGCAACCTTGGACTTCATCCTCCGACTGGCCTTCTGGCATAGATTTTATTGTCCTTCCCAGCAAGCAAGGTGAAAACAAGGTTTTCAGTGTGTGTGTGTGTGTGTGTGTGTGTGTGTGTTATTGTCTAAAGGTAACCAGCGAATTGCAGATCTGGAATTTGAACCAATCTATCCATTCCCAAGAATTATCTCTGGGCCAACACCTCATTCCTCCCTTCCCTGAAATGATCGTTTTCTCTTCTCAATCCTGGGTAAGTGTTGGTTAAGTATGATGGTGTGTGTGTTGGGGTGAGGAGGGTGGTGAAGGTGATCTCAAGTGATTTAGCCTCCGCTTGATGGATTTTTAATTATTCAGTCCTCCTGTGAGATCCTAATGGTGTATGGAAAACAAGAGACAGACAGATTAAAACGACAACAAAGCAGTTCAAAGCACCCACTGACAGTAGTGTATTTAAAGCCCTGGCCCTGGGTAGGTCCTAATTAATGAAGGGAGGAAGTGACAAGCATTTGGTATCTCAGCCTCATAATAAACCAGGAAATTATCATTTTTTAAATTTTAAATAATACAGAGGAAACAGTGAAGAATTACAGGAAACGGTTCTGGATGTTTAGGATATCTAAGCACCAGAAGCAGCCAGGCCTATTAATACACGTGGCAAAAAAAAAATCTTCTGAGGGGATGTCAACACCCTAGCTTGCTGCTTCAATGACAGCGAATCCTCAAAAACATGTTCAAGAGAAGCCTCTCTTTACTTAATAAAGCCCAATGATCCTTTAAAAATAGTGCCGCTATTTATTGTATTTCTGGAGTGTGGAGCAGCTGAGCAGAATATTTTAATACCACGTTCTCAGAGAGATGCAAGCTTTACCCAGAGATGCAACCGGTAAAACCTTAAGAATAAACTCGCCTGGGATATTTGCTCCCATTCTCCTCTCTGCCTCTTTTCCTTGAAGTTTCACAATGGTCTGGCCTTCCTGTCTGAGACCAATGGTGTGTTCATGTGGGGTTTGTTTCTTGCTTCTGGGTCTGCATTTCATGATCAAAATGATTCACCAATCACTCCAGTTCTGGTCAATGTCAATCATCCTCAGCCAGCCAATCAATGAATCATGATGCAGAGGGGCAGTATCCCTACTGTCTGCATCTAGCTCTAGCATTGTTAGGTACCATGGAGAGAAAGAGAAAAGCCAGAGTAGAGCTCCTCATTGGCTTCCTTTTTGTAAGAGACATTTTCATCCAAGTCAAAAGCAGAGATAACAAGAAAAAAAGCTCAAGCCGAAAGATTGTTTCTAGCACCCAGGGAAGGACGTCTAAGGTTGCTCCTGCTTTTCCTGCTCCATGCCTCCGTGTAAAGCATCACCAGAAAGTTAAAAACCAGAATGCCCTAGAGAACAACTTTATTTGTACCATTTCCCATTCTCATTACACTGCTGATTAATTTGTCCAAATTTTGTTCTCTTTATATGTTCTTTGGACAATAAAAAAAATACCATTGCTGACTTTTAATTTGTAACATGAGGCCTGCATCACTCCTCTCTTCACTGGGCTCAAAGATAGTCATCATTGCCAGAGGCAAATCTCTCAGGATGCTATTGCAGATGACCTCTCTCTGTGAGTCTCTCTTTCTCAATTTCTCGGTCTCTTTCTGTCTCTCTTTGTCTCTGTCTGTCTCAATTTCTCTCTGTGTCTCTGTCTGTCTGTCTGTCTTTCTCTGTGTCTCTGTCTCTGTCTATCTGTCTGTCTGTCTGCTCTCTCTCTCTCTCTCTTATCTCCCTGTGGATTTCTGCCCCTCTGGAGCCCACTGTACCTTCCAAAGCTCTCCCATTAGTACCTACCTTGCACAGGAGCTGAAATAGCCAAACATCCCAGCCTCACTTCTCCAAAAATCCAACCCCTGCCCCTCTCCCAATGAGCAGAAACTGCATGGTTCAGGGCTCCTCCTTAGTTAATTAGGAACAAATCACAATCCTGGAGAACCTAAAGAAAGGAAAGGGCAGCCAGTCATGCTAAGAGGCTAGAAAAGAATTTCTTCTCATCCCGACTGCCCCCACACAGACACCCAAAAGCACTCAGGAGAGGGCTTTCAGCCAAAGCAAGGTCATTTAATGTATTCTGCTTTGTAAAAAAAGATATTAAAACCGATTAAGTTCATTAAAAAAGGAAGAAAGAAAGGAAACCTCATCTAAAGCAATGACCTCTGCCCAACAGCCGTGTTAAAACAAGTACCTTTTCTCAGGATCTGAAATGTGTTGGAAATTTTAACCAAACTGTGTAGAAAGGCCAGGCACATACCCACACTAAGGAGCACATTGGGCTGCTCAGCAATGCAGCAGAAGTAAGAAGCAAAGATCACTCTCAGCCCTGTGCCAAAGAGGGGAGAGAAAGGGGGCGATACAGACTCTGATCCAGGATAGCTTACAATATGGACAGAGATGATACTTGGGAAAATAAAGGTACCCAGTGGACATACAGTGAATACAGAGAGCGTAGCAAATCTCAGGAGGGAGGACTTCAGTGTGGCACCTTCAGTGAGGAGCTGAGTTTGGAAAGGCAAAGGAAGATGGCATGTTCCTAGCAATCAGGAATATGTGGAATCAGTGCAGGGATTATCAATAAGGGAAGTGCACATGTGGCCTCGAGAGAGGGAGAGTAAACCAGATTGAGCTTAGACACAAACCAATGCACTAGGAAGCCATTCTAAACTCTAGTGTCTGTGTATTTACCTGAAGGATAATGACCAAGATCACCTCTCAAGTGGTTTCTTTCCTACTTCTGGTCTCCAGATCTCAGAATTCTCCAGTTTCTGTCATATTCCTTACTTCTCTTATTTTTCTTCTCTGGATTACTTCTAGTGGTTTTCAGCTGGGACACTAAATCCATCAACAGAACATTTGGATCCATCACTACAATTGTAGACCTGACGTGGTCAAGATGGGTAGAGTGTAATGCAACATAATAATAACATAATAATGATCAACAAATGATTGCCCCCCCTGCCCTGCCCCTCCAGGCACCATGGTGCACACTTCTAGTCCCAGCTGTGCAGGAGATATAAGTAAGAGAACCATGGTTGGAGGCTAGCCTCAGGAAAAAAACACAAGACTCTGTATGGAAAAAAAGCAAAAAGATCTAGTGACATGGCTCAGGTGGTAAAACATCTACCTAGCAAGCACATTCTACTGAGTTCAAGGTTGGTTATCACCAAAGAATATTGTCTTGAGTCCATGGGGAGTAGTAGCTCTTTTTTGTTTGCACCTTCATTGGTGATTTTTAAAGAGAATAATAAAACACTGACAATAAAATAAAGTATTAAATCAGTTACATGACTGAAAGCTAAACGAGTGTGTCTGAATCACAGCTATTTTTTTTATACCATGTTGATGGCATCTGTAGGAACTCATGCTTGACTGGAGGGACCAGCCTCTTTCATCTTCTTCTTGCAACTACCATCATGAGAATTCATGCCTTCATATATAGACCAGCAATTAGCATAAGTGGTCTTTCTAAACATAAGGAAGTGAAACAAAAGGAGTGTCATCATGTCCTCTCCCAGTAGCATAAAAACTCATAAAAGCCACGGTGAGTCTATATTCCAAAGAGTGACTCATGGTTTGCTGTCATGACCCAACAAAAAATGAATATGCCTCTTGCAAGTAGGATACCTGGGGTGATGGGTACAACCCAGTGGTAGATCACTTACCCAGCATGCATGGTGCTCCACTTCAGTCTCCAACATTGCAAACAAAATATGTAATGTCTACATCAACTACAGAGAATATGTAAAGCATTCTACTGCTGCTTTGATGGTTGTTTCTCTCATTACTTGACATGTGTGCTGGCTCAAAGTTTGCTGAACACACCAAAGGAAAGACAAAGAGGAAATGTCTGAGGTGTGCTGTGCAAAACTGTCATGGGCTAAATACCCTAAAGTAATTTCCAGGAAGCAGCAAGTATTATCAATAGGTCAACACCATCCAAAATGACCTATATAAAGAGAGTAAGACCCTAGTATTAATGGTTTGATTACTTTTGAAGGTAGATATAAGCAGTCCATCAGCATCCTAACCAAGCAAATTGGAATTCTGGGCAAAATCTCTATCCATTCATCAATTCAGCATTTAGTAGTGAACATCTACTCTCAGCCAGAATGCCAGGATATGGCTATATACTGCAGAGAAAGAAAATTAAACAATGAACTTCTCTTCCTTAGGAGGTACCCAGGGATTAAGCTGTATCTAAAGTGGAACCCATTGGATGGTTGACTAAGGATGTTAATGAGGGGATAGTAAGTATCACCATCCTGCCATCATGCTAGGTTTGGCCTTAAGCTCAGGGGGTGGACAAGGCAGATTAAAGTGACCTATCACTCTGATTTTCTAGGAACCTAGGGGTCTTCAGACACATGAAACTTTCTGTTGGTTCAGGAGAGTCCTAGGTGAACTGGCTACTTCAGAGGAGAGATCATATTTTGCACTTGCACAGGGCTGAGGTAGACAGAGTGGAGAATCTGAGTTCAATCTGGACATTTTGTTCTACCCCCCACCCCCAATGTCCTTCCTGGTTATACCCAGCCTCACTGTGCTCTTCTCCCTTGGCTCCAGGTCCCCACCTTAGTTGGAGGCTCCACCATTGGCCAAGGACTTGGATTGTCTGCTGAGTCTCATTTGACCACTATTGGTGGTCTACTAACACCACCACTGCCACTGCCCCCAAGATAAATTCCATTCACTGAGAAACTAACAGCAGGTGTCAGGGGCTTCCCACAGGTTATCAATCTCATGAGATGAGAATTATTCCCACGGTGGAGATTCCAAAATGAGGCTCGGGGAGACACATTTCTAGACCTATGTGAAAGCAGAGTGATTGCTGAGGGTGTTAGACTTTGGAGTCCTATAGTACCAACTCATACAGATCTTCTTCTGGCTCCAATCAAAGCAAACGAAAACTCACAGCAATGTTCACTTGGGGTTTTGTTGTTGTTGTTTTGTTTTGTTTTGTTTTGTTTGTTTGTTTGTTTTGGTTCTGCTCTTGGGTCGAGTCAGAGCCAGGTACTGTTCCAGAACCTTTACTGTCTTTTTTTTTCTTTTGGTTCAAGGCTAGTCTCTACCATTTGAGCAACAGCTACAATTACTTGGGAGACATGAAAATTCATGCCTTAAGATATAGATCTGCTATCAGTGTAACAATCCTCACCTTTGTTTGACATTGGAAACCTGTACCCCATGAGACTATCAGCCTCCCAGGAGATTGGATTCATAGCTGGAATTCATCAGTGAACATCTCAGAAATCCATGAACACCCTGAGAAATGTCAAGAAATCTGTGCACAGGCCACACGCATTATTCTAGGAGCCAGTCCAGAATTTTCATTAAATTCTTCAACTAGTTTCTGAGTCAAAATAAGCTTAAAAATTAACTTCTGTAGGAGGAAAAAATACGTTTCTTCCAAAATAGTAATGTGAATTCTATCTTTTGCTATTTCCATAAGCCCTGGACACATGTAGTTTTAAGCCATTATTCAAGCCAGTCACTCAGCTTATATTTAAAGAATGATGTTTCCATAACTTAACATAATATTGTTATTGGCAAATAGATTACTCTTAGAGTTATCAAACCTGCCAACTTTTATACTCACCAAGGTAAAAAAAAAATGAAACGTTCATGAGATTTTTGTCTTTTCATTCTCTCAAGTGATTTTAATAGATTTCTGTCTAGGATCAAAAGGTTGGCTGAATCCCAGGCTTGCATAAACTTTTGTGGGTTGATTAAGATGATCGTTAGTTGCTCAGCTCATGCTTAAGTTTCTTGATTTGTAGGTAGAGAGTTTGCTTCTATCAGGCACAGTGGCTCAGCTGGGATCAACATGTACTGTAGAGTGTTCAAACAGATGCAAGACCTTGGAAAGAAAGAAATCCAGCTGGTTTTGGAGCACTTCTCCCATTACTCGCTGCCCTGATAGGACACTTTCCTCTTGCTTTAGCCTCTTGCATTATTGTGATAGGAATTTCCTCCTGAAAATGTATAGAGACAATCATGTCACAGTCTTAATTATTTATTTCCACCACCTCCACTCCCACCCCCTGGGACTTTTTTAAAAAATGTTCTTAAATTGTTATTATAAAGGTGATGTACAACAGGGTTACAGTTACATAAGTCAAGTAATAAATATATTTCTTTTTGGACAATGTAATTTATTCATTTCACAATCTTGGAGTTTTTAACATAAGGCTTCTAACTCTCACGTGGCTTGTTGGGACATGGCTGGTGCTCTATCACTTGAACCATGCCTCCAGCCCAGATTTTTTTACTGCTTAATTTGAGATAGAGTCTTACAACAGGTTTTTCAACCTGGATTGGCTTCAAATTTCAGTCCTCCAGATCTCAGCCTCCTGAGTAGCTAGGATTACAAATGTGCAGCACAAGAACAGAGCTGGCGGTTTGAATTTCTTCTGATATTCCCTGCTGGTCTATCTCTTTTTCACAGGTGATTTTAGCCATGTACCCACTGTACATCTTTCTCTGTACAGTGTATAGTGCTGTGTTGATAATCTAAACAGCCACTGAACACTTGCTATGCTCCAGGTGGCTGGAAATTGAATAATAAAAGTGGGATGGGGAGCTGGGCATGGCTGACTCACACCTGTAATCCTAGCTACTCAGGAGGTTGAAATCTGATTTTCAAGGTTCCAAGCTACCCCAGACAGAAAAGTCCCTGTGAGATGCTTATCTCCAATAACCCACTCAAAAACTGGAAGTGGAGCTGTGGCTCAAAGTAGGAGAGCACTAGCCTTGAGCAAAATTGTTCAGGAATGGTGCCCAGGCCCTGAGTTCAAGCCCCAATACTGACAAAAAAAAAACTGAGATGGGCTACCTGGTCGGGGTATTCCCAGGCAGATATTTATAGTGTGGCACGAGCTTTGGTGGAGGTCAGTTGCTTGAATGCAACAGCATTTCATTTTACTAGATATATGGGAAGTGGGCAGGAAAGGGCTATTCCAGGCAGTGGGAACAGTATGTGTGAGGGCAGGGAGGTAGGCAGCAATCATGTTTACAGTAGGCCAAACTCACTTCCCAGCAGCTGGAACAGATTGTTTGCAAATACAGAGGCTTCACCATGATTCCTTTTGAAATGGCAATGGTCTCATATTGGCGTGTGGATTTGCCACAGTTGCTAGATGAACGTTGATGTCCCCACACATCCCTCTCCCTGAGCCCTAACTCCCAATACAATCATATTTGGAGATGGTCTAAATCTAATTTAGAAAATGTCACAAGGGTAAAATCATGGGGAGAGAAGCCAGACTTGGTTTCTCACACCTATAATCTCAGCTATTCAGGGTGAGGGACAGAGATCAGGAAACTCTTAAGGCCAGCTGGGGAAAAAATAATAATAAGATCTCATCATGATAACTAATCCAGGACAGCATGGTAGCATATGTCTGACATCCCAGCAGCATAGTAAGAAGACTATGGTCTGAATTCAGATACAATCTGAGGCAGGGAGCAGCAAGAGCCTATTTAAGAAGTAACTAAAGTTAAAATGATCTGGGAGCATGGCCCAAGTAGTAACACCTTTCTAACAAACATGCAGTCCTGAATTCAAACCCAGGACTGCAAGAGAGAGAAAAATAGAGTGGGTGGGGTGGGGGAACCACTGGGTGAGCACCCAGAGAGAAAGTACTGTCAACAAACCAGAAATCAAGCCTTCACTGGGAGCCAAATCTACTACACTTTGATCCTGAACTTTGCAGTGTCCAGAATTATGAGAAATAAATGTCTGTTGCTTAAATTCCCAGACCATGACATTTCACTGTAGCAGCTCTGCCTGAACAGACCGGAACAGGAAGTCTGAGAACTGTCCCCCAATTCCCAAGGCACAGAGGCCTTTATAAACTCTGATACCTACAACAGAGTCATGTGGTGGCCCCAAGGCAGGAATAAGGAAGAGGAGCAGGTAGAGAAATTGCCCGACTTTTCCTATCTGATGGTTATGACAAATATTCTCCTTGAGTTTTCTTACCTTGGCAACAAGGACACTAATGTTGAAGAGATTGGGAGTCATGCCTAAGATTGCATAGCTTTTTATTGGGACTCTAAAATCCCAGTCCCTTTGATAACTTGATGTGTTTTACTAGTTGGTGGCCAGGTCAAAATATTATCTCATCTCCACTGCCTACTCAAAAAACCAAGAACTCTATGCTGAGACTCCATCTCTAAGGTAAACATAAACATCTTAAGAAAGTCACAAAAACTACAGAGAGACACCCTAGTCTCAGCCATAAGTAAATATGGGATTCTAGAACTAGTACTTCATTTGGTTTGTTTTCTTTATGAAAGGCACTACTAGATATAAATCTATTGCCCAATAAATAACAACATTCCTCCAGTGCCATTCCTGTCATGTGTCAGGTGGTCCCCTGAGCATTGTACATACGATGTGTCTAATTGCAGCAGTAACTCAACCAAATACCTTCCCTTGCTCTCACTTTACAATTAGAATAGTTCAGGGAAAAAAACCAAGCCTGCAAAGTCACTGGATGTGAAAGCCAGTGTTGAAATCACAAAAATAAAGTTCAAGGAGATAAGAACCTGTTTTCCACAAACGATAAAAATGGAAGAATTTAAGCAGTAGATCAAAGATACAATATTTAAGCCAACTTGGGTGAGCAAGAATAATAAGGGTCAAACAGAGTAAATAGATGGATGCTTCTAAGATGTTACATTTTTTTAAACAAATTCAGTGGTATTTAATAACCTCACAAAGGTGAGGCATATACCATGGCAGAAACTTCTGGAAGAGTGATTTTTAAATTCCTGAAAGTCTTAAGTGACCACAAGCTCAATGTAATTCTCATGAGCTGGGGAGCTCTATAATTAGCTATTTCTGATTCTTTCTGCCCACAAAACAAAGCAATGACAGACTCATACCATATGAATGTTGAGAATAAGGTCAAAGACAGAGCACATACCCAAGGCTGACCAAGGAAATGGCTATTAAAACTGAGTCATAAACCAGGTGCTGGTAGCTCATGCCTGTAATCCTAACTACTCAGGAGGCTATGTATTTAAAGGTGTCCTTGAACCAATAACAGTCTTGGGATCTTCAGAGATTACTTTTAGGAAATGGACTGACATAGATATAACCACTGCCCATGTGAAGACCCAGAAACTATGCTGAGTACCCATGATCCAGACACCTTCTCTGGGATGAACTAAAAAGAACAATTTAAGAGCGTTAATCAGAGGGACTTTCAGGAGACTTAACAGGTGGCAAAAACAAAATTGACATAGTATAATCATTATGGGAAATTTTACAAAGGTCCAAGGAGTGAAAGTCCTGAGCTAAAACCATTAGAAAGGAAAGAATAACTTCAGGCATCCCTAGGGTAGATGTGTGATCATGTCTAAGTAATCCTCTAGATCCTAGATTATATTCCCCTCCTCTACCACCTAACATGCCCATAGAATGGACATGGTTTCTCAAATTTAGATATTCTTAACATTTTATCTTAATATTTAGGTATTCTTCACATTTACTCTTTGCCTATTGATCAAGATGCACTGTATCCACAAACTGCTTTGTTTAGTGGCAACTCCTTTGTACAACTACTTAAATTGTTTATATCGATCTATCTATCTATATATATATATATATATGAAAATATAAAGAGAGAAAGTTTATTACCATTTTCAAAGCCCATTTTTGTGCAAGTACTGGAGCTTGAACTCAGGGACTGGATACTGTCCCTTACTTTGTTCACTTAAGGCTAGCATACTACCACTTGAACCACAGCTCCACTTTGGGGCTTTTTGCTGATTAATTGAACATAAGAGTCTCACGGATTTTTCTGCCCAGGCTGGCTTTGAACTGAAACTCTCAGATCTCAACCTTCTGAGTAGCTACAATTACTAGTAAAAGCCATCAGCACCATGCTCCAAACCCTACTTTTTTTGACATATTAATGCAGGATACAGTGGAAAACCAGCCTTGCCTTCAAGAAGACTTATTGAAAGGGTAATTACAAACACACTTCTAGACTTGTAAGATAGCTTAGGTCAAGGCCATGGAATTTATGGGGTCAGCTCTTGAATTTCTAGTAACCATTCCCACTACTGGGGAACTGTAACTTGAGGTTTTCAGTAACATGGTTAATTTGTTGCACCTCCCCTGACATTTCACCCAGGAGTTTCTCAACAAAAGAGGGTGGAGTTGGGGGAGGCTTTGGATAATGGGACCAATTAGAAGAGGAGAAAAACTTCTACAAGGAAGTTGCCTTGCCCAATTTCTGATGCTATCATTGATTATCACTGACTGAGGGTTATTTAAGAGAAAGAAAAATAAGAGAAGTTACTTTGCCTCGTGGTTCTGGAGGCTGGGAGGCTCAGGGTCAAAGGGCCACACTGGTGACATTCACCATGACCCTGGGGATTCCGCATCCAGAAGCAGTGGAGGACATCACCTGGTAATGTCAGAAGTAACCTGGATTGTAGCTGAAGACAATCTATTGTCCCATTAATCCGTGTATCGATTAATCCATCTGGGAGAGCAGAGTCATTATAGCCTAAGTACCTCTTAAAGGTCCCATATAGACTTACTTCTTAGCACTTCATGATAAGGAAGATATTTTGAGTAGCAGTGGAGACCTTCGAACCATAAAACCATAGAAGACGTGGGGTGCTGGTGTCTCACACCTGTAATCCAGCTTCTCGGAGGCTGAGATTTGAGGATTGTGGTTTGAAGCCAGGGAAGAGAAACTCTTATCGCCAATTAATCACAGAAAAAGCTGGAGGTGGCACTGTGGCACAAGTGGTAGAGTGTGATCCTTGAGCAAAAGGATCTCAGGGATAATGACCAGGCCCAGAGTTAAAGCCCCAGGACCAGAAAAATAATAACAACAAAAACAAAACAAGCAGATGCTGACTTGTTAGAGCATTTTACTGAGTGCCGGGGAGAATCTAGGACCTCCTATTGAAGATGATGCAGTTCTTCTGACTTTGGACCCTGGTGTTTTTCTTCTAAAGGTTTTGACCTAGGATCAACCATGAATGGACCACTTGTACTGCTGTTTTTATTCTGGTGGCTGCTTCTATTTGGATCATAATAGTCTTTAACTTCTCAAAGACATCAGTTCAGGATTAGCACTGAAACCCACACATACATAGGCATGAATTCCTTGGAAAAAATGAAGAGAGGGTAACAATAGCTAGATGTTATCCTGATGTAATGTATCTTTATTTTATTTTCATGTTGATACATTTCTGGATTTCTAAAGCTTCTAAACTGAGTATTTTACTTTCATAACTTAGAGAAAAGTTATTTCTTGGCTTGAAGCCAACTAAAGAACTATTTCTGGTACTCCAGGATTCATTTTATTTTACTGTTGTGCCATTTGTAGAGGTTAAAATGAGTGTTTTTTTTCCCTTATACAAATATCTGAGTGTTTTTGGACAGGTGAATGCTGCTAAGATATGAAAATGGGGAATCTGTGGAGGGTTCCTTGTTTTTTAAATCTATACCGGTGGCTTTTCATATGTGATTCTTGAACCTGCAACACCATCTGGAAACTTAGTACAAACAACTGCTATTTGTACACTCCCCTTAACAAAACCCACAGACGGAAGTTTTGTTTTGCTTGTTCTAAGGGCTTGAATTCTAGGCTTCAAGCACTCAGTTTGCTTACTCACAGCTGGTGCTCTACCATTTGAGCCATACCTTCATCTCAGTTCTTTTCATTTTTTGCTGGTTAGTTGAAGATAAAGTCTCCCCCTCCCCAAATTTTTTTGTCTGTGGTGGCTTTGAACTGTGTTCCTGTGGATCTCAGCTAAACTTCCTGACTAGCTACACTTCCAGGTGTGAGCCACCAGCACCTGACTTAGGTGAGAAATGTTAACAAAACCATACAGCAGTTGTGAGACCCACTTGTTCCTGGCTTAGAGAACCAGGGACAAAGGAGTAGGCTCTGTGAGTTAAAGGTAACTTGATTATTCTAACTTCTCCGTACATCTGCCTTCTACTCTCTGCTTGTCATCTGGGTCACTCACTGCAGGATGCAGATGCAGCTAGCCCCTAGTACAATCTTCCAGGTGTCGATGCAGAGTACCACCCATCCACATCTTCCAGCTTGCCTCATCTTAATCAGCCTTCAGCTGCTGCTGTTTTCATTAGTCAAACTGCACAGCAATCAGCAAGGGAGTCCCTCAGTCCCTCAGCTGGGGAACATCAGATGCCAGAGCAGTAAGGAGGAACCTCAACTTCCCTAACCTCCATGCCCCCTCTCCTCTCCTCAGGGAGTCCAGCCCTGCTAGTGATGATTCAGAAAGCAGTACTTTCATTTTCCCCTGGCTTCACCAGGCCCTGGCCCAGTGATTGTACCCACCCACAGCAAACAAGATGTTCCAGCTGGAATGTAAGCCTGAGTCTACCTTTGCCCCAATCCCTCACGTGACAGGTAAGAATCTGAGTTGGAAAGGAGGGAGGAACAAGACCTCCCCCCTCCCCGTACTGGAATGGTGCCATTCCAGTCTGTTCTTAGGTTCCCTGTCTCTCTGCAAGTATACCTTAATGTGAAAGGAATATTTTTATGAAATAAACACACATAGGAAGGAATCAATCACCATCTTGTTATTGCGGCAGATATAATGTACATGAGTAGATATCTGTCCTCTATCGGTCACCATTTAAAACAAGGCAACCACAGAGCACAGATTGCAAATTACACAGAACGGCCCTGAATGCTGCTCTTTTCCAGAGCCATTTGAAGAATCCCAGCCTGCCCTTTTTCTCAAATCATGGCAATCAGTAAGCATTTTGCCTCTGGTCTTTTCAGTCACTGCCAATCCATGATTGAGAGACAGGGGGAGGTACTGGGAAGAGAAGACAGGCTTCCAGCAGACCTCAATCTGCTGTCCACTCACAGTATGACCTTCAACGCAGTCCCTACAAGGTCAGACCCAGTCTTCTAATCCTCCGAACATAGTTAAAGAACTTCCAGGTTATCTCACCGACAATCACAGACATAATACTCACTCCTAACTTGCTGACAGACTAATAAAAGGAGACTTCTATAAAGCTCCCAACTCAGGCCAATGTGTCTATGCCATACCTCCTCAGTCACTTCCCCCCATTGGCATCCTCCCTCCCAAGATTCAACCCAATGGAGGATCCTGAGAGTGGGACGTGGTAATTTGTCTAACCCAGCCTCAATCCCCAAGCCAGTGACAGCCAGTCTTGGTAACTGGCAACATTTGGCTTTGTCTCTGGCAGTAGCAAGAATTGTCTAGGACCCTCCAAATGTGTACTAGTCTATTTTGACTACTCTGAAACTAGAGACTAAAGCGCTGAAAGTTGTAATACCATGTCACCATCATGTGAAATTTGGAGATTTCTTCTGCCATTTATGGCCCTAGGAAGAGCCAGTCTCCACTTGGACAGCAGGAATCCATCTTAAATTACCTAAAGAGCCTGTGTGCTGGGCTTGGGTTCCATTTGTTTACAAAATAGGTTCTTTCAAAGGCCCTTTACTAGGGACTGGCAATTCCCAGGTCCCCTGCTATAGGCTGATGCATAATGCATAAGGTGCTGGGAAATGTGTATTCATGAGGGCGGCTTGGCTTTTGTCAAAAAGAACTGTGAAATATTATGATGGAACAATTTTCATTTCTGCCACATTGTTTTTATAGTGCATTCATGACTGGGGATTGAGGGCTTTTTGAGTTTTGTCTGGTGCAGATGTTGCAGTGCTGAGAGCTGCTTCAGACGTCCGTGTATTTTCCAACTTTGTTGCTGACAATTACATGAAGCTGGGGGTGGGGAGGGCAACTCTCACAGGGAGACAAAGGATGTACGTCCTCAAGTGATCTGGTCTTTCAGGAAAGAGGAGGGAAGGAGGACAGGACAGAAGGAGAGAGAGGGAAGGAGAGGGCAAGGGAGAGAGGAAGAGAAGAGGGAGGAACTAATACTACTACTGTCTTCTGATTGCCAAGCTCAGGCTAGGTCTTCTGAATGAGAAGCCATTATTCCCATTTGACATATAATGGAGAGGAGGCCCAGGAAAGCCAAGACCCTTGTCTGAAATTATGCCACCAATAAGTTATGCAATGTGGGCTTGAATCTACATCTCTGTATCTACCTAGCCAGTCGTTCACAACATTGAACTATGGGGAGAAATGAAGCCGAGGAGAAAAGCATCGGTGGTCTTCAGCCTACCTGGCAAAGGGTCATAAGATATATTGGTGATAGATATCGAAGCTGCCACTAAGTTTCACAAGGTAAAGGAGATGCCAAGAAGCCCACATTGAGATAAAAGCAGCACACTAATATCTACCTACAGACACTGCATACATAGATGTCCTACCCTCCCGCATGGTACCTCCGCTACTGTGGACAGATGAGACACTGTATCTCAGGAAAAGGAGAGACTCACCCGAGGTTCCGCAGCTCCTGAATTTCTCTATCAGCATTCATCCTCAGGTTTCTGGATCTCAAATTTCTGCTTTTGTCACTGTACCACAGGCCTGCCTCTGAGTTCCAAGTATTCTGCCCGCTTTCAGCTCCAGAGTCAGGTGGCTATGTTTCTAAAGGCAAGAATTAGTCTGGAGGCATCCATATTGCTCTTGGCAAGCTCTAGGTGCAGGAAGGGCACTAGTTGGTGATTCCTAAGGTGATGCTCATACAAAGGGACTAGAGAGGAATTCTTTCCAGAACCTGTAGAAAAAAAAACATAGGAAAAAAAAAGAGGGGACAGTGTTGTGGAAAAATATATGGACATCAGACAGGCTGTCGCCTTAAATGAAGAGGTGGTCAGAATGCAGACTGGGAGAATCCTAGAGAGAAGGCAATGCAATACAGAACAAGGAATCCAAGAGAAACTTACACAGGTGAGCGGGTCCCGTGTACAAGAAGGCCAGATGCAGAAGTAACCGCGGGGAGAGGGAAGCAAACTTTCAACAGCAGCATCTGGAAAGATGATGTCCCAGAAGTGGCTGTTGAGGGTCCCCTGCTTCTGCATTAAGTCCATGTGGGCTTGAAAGTCCTAAGGAGAAGCAGGCACACACCTGAAGACACTTTGCTTCCATAGATATGATCAGGGTAGGGGTTCCTGACTCTCCAGGCACACTCAGGACATTGTCCATGCCCAAGGCTCCAGGATTCTCCCTCGCACCACCCCACAAAAATCCTTACACAGAAGTAAGTAGAGCTTCTGACAATCAGCTACTAGGGTAGAATGGATTTCACTGCAAATCTCTCTGCTGCTCTCTAGCTTTTCCTCACTTGGGGGTCTTCGCACTGACTGTTCCCTTGGCCAAAAGAACACGAGACACAAAACAACAAAACCACACCCTAGAGTTTCTTCAAGGTCTCACAGCCCATTTCTTTTCAGCTTTCACACCTCAGTTTATCTAGCGGGTTCTCTATGCTCAGAATTGCCCATCCACTTGGATTCACTGTCCTTAGCAGCTTGCTGTTGTCCTTGTCTGTCCCTGCCCCTGAAATAAAAGCGCAGAACCGCAGGAGTCAGTGTGCAATGCATTCACCCTTCTATCCTCAGTGCCAAGCATCATGCCTAGGATATATACAGGGCCCAGTAAGTGTTAGAGACTGAATGAATCTGTTCACAGTGTGATATGCAGGAGCATTAATAAGGCATGTCTAAAGGGATTAAAGCCCAACAATTTGCTCCCACACTGCACGGGGCACTTCTGCCTATTTGGATAAGCTAACCAGGCCTGGAGCAAGCAACAAAGCATAAGAAAACAGATCACAGCTCCCAGCAACCGAGTCCAAGAGGTTGCCCTGGTCCATCTACCTCTTTTGGCAGTAAAGCAGACTCTTGTATAGGATTAGGACAAAGGTGGTTTCAAGACACCATGCTCCCAGCCACCCACGTTAGAACGTGACCCTCCCCCATCCTTCTCTATCAAAATAGAGGACAGTGAAGCCACTTGCTGACAACATTGCTATGAATATTGAGTAAGAGCAGCATTTTAACCAGGGGTGACTCACGATAATACCTGATGACGATAACACTTCTAATCCACAATTTGGATTAGAGACTAGATAGCCCACATTGCAACAAGACGTCCCTCACAACAAAGAGTGATTCAACCCACCCTGGCACAGAGTGAGGGACCATAAAACCCTGGACTAGAGAGCTAGGATTCCCAGAAAACCTTTGTACCCCAGCCATCTCCCCAAGTAGGTTCATCCACAGCAACCACAGACAGGTATCAGCTTTCTCCAACCACATCATGCATTGTGGAATGCATGCAGCCCTCTCCCAGAGCACTGGGTACACTGCCAGTAACATGTGTATGCAGTAAGCAATCAGTAACAGGTGTATGCAGTAGGCAGTCAGATGGTGTTTTCATTTCTCATGCAGAGCTAGTATAGGCCTGAGAAGTGGAATGAGAAGTCAAATTCTCTTGAAAAGATTAGAGATTGGTCTGTTGAGTTTCTTAAGAAAGAAAACAAGCCTGCTGCCAGGTGAGCTAGAAAAACATTTGGCTCCAAGATACAAATACTTAGAAGAGACTGTTATCTTCCTGAGATGCCTTTCTGGTTCATCATTCTCCCTGTGTAAAACCAAATGATTCTCCTGTTAGTTGCAGGGCAGGGCGGGGGGTGGGGGAGAGGGTGCAAGAATTCCTTAGCAATCCTAGGCCGAACTTTCCTGAGGACAGCTCTGCCATCCATGGGACACACTGGGTAACTTGTGACCTGGGCAGACTAACTGGCAGACTAACTAGCTATTTCAAACACCCTGTCAGTAAATGCAGAATGTCAATAATAATAACTGCTTGAAAAAAAAACACAGCTTTTTAAGAGATCCCCCACCCACCCAACCAAGGTGCAACTTTGTGAACACCCAATGATACTAGAAGCAGAATGTAAAAGAGGGCTGACGGCTCAGCAGCATGGGCAAGATGCTCTTCACCTTTTGGCTGGGCACTGGTGGCTCATGCCTATCCTCTTAACTACTTGGAAAGCTGAGAATGGGAGAATTGCAGTTCAAGGCCAGTCCAGGCAGAAAAGTTTGCAAGATGTATTCTGAAGCCACAGCTGGACATTGTGACCCACACATGTTACCCCTGATAAGAAGCCTAAAATAGGTGAAACACAGTCCAAGTATAGTCTGTATAGAAAACGAGATGCTATTTTGAAACCAGTGCAAAGACTGGAGGCATAGCTCGGCAGTAGAGTAAGCGCAAGGTCCTGAGTTCAGATCCCAGTTTGGCCAAAAAATAATGGAAGGAAAGGGGAGGAGGAGAGGGGAAGGGAGGGGAGAGGAGTAAAGAGAAAGGAAGGGGAAGGAAGGGGAAGGAAGGAAAGCGAAGGGAAGGGAAAACAGTTGTAGCTAGTCCTGCAGAGAGAGGCATAGATCCAGGCCACCCAGGATCCATTCCAAGGCCTCTTTCACCTAACCCATAGTCCTTTATTTTATAAACTTGTGCTCATGAATTTGAGGGGAAATGTATTATGGGATGGACAGGGGCACATGTTATTTCTTGGCAAGTCACCAGGATGTTGCTCACAGGTTCCTCTGTGTCTATGTTGTCTTGATGAAGTATATATGGACAGAATTTTGGGGTCTCCCTCCAAATTCTTATGTTGAAACCCTACCCCCCCACAAAGATAGCATTAGGAAGTGGGGCGATGAGAAGTTATTAGATCACAAGTGTAGAATCCTCATCAATGAGATTCAGTCCTTCCAAAAAGACACTCTCTCGATCTTCCCTTCCTGCTGTGAGGACTGAAGGGGAAGGCATCTGTCTTTCCCCCAACCAGGAAAAGAACAGACTGGAAGGACTAAAGGATTGTCCATAGCAGGTAAAACTTTCACTATCACTTTGTCCAAAAGCTTCCCCAATCCTTCTTGGCTAGGTCATTCTAAACATTCCACATTCTTATAGCACCAAGTCCCTACCTTTCACAATACTTCTTCCTTCCATTGTCCCTTCTGCTTGTTTACATGGTTTTTCTTTTTTTAAAAAAAGATTCTTTTTAAGTAGTTGTACAGGAAGTTGCCATTTAACAAAGTGGTTTGTGAAGACAATGTATCTTGATCAATGTCACCCCTTTCTTGTTTGTCTCCCATGTGAAACTGTGAACATGGCACAAGCAGGTTCTGGTGTCCCTTTGGTATTCTAAAGTTCCTCTTGTCACTTGTTACTCTGGCCTTCTAGAACATGTCTTTATATACATCAGATGACTGAGCAAATAAGTAAACACAGGATCCTTGATGCTCAGAATTAACTGCCACAAACACACCCCCAACCAGTCACATCCGAGATGTTACAATCAAGGTGTCCCCAGGCTCAATAACTCACCATATGCTTCTATTAGACATGATGATCTCTCCTTGAAATTTAGCAGGTTAATAAAGGTGTCTGGTACTTATTCTATTCCTTGGAGCTACAGAATCTTTCTCTATCTGCAAATGACTTTAAAATATAGCTCATGCATCCTGAAACATGAGGTGGCTTTATTTGACATTTTCTCTTTAAAGAAGAGGGGGAAAAAAGGCTGGATTGGTCACAGAATCTCCAACTAGTCTGTTTCTAGAAGCAGAGCCTGACACCACAACAGTTGTATGCATTTGAAAAGAGATACAGGTCCAGAAAGTTCCATGCCACTTTATGACTGTAGCGCAAAACAGGTCAATGCACCTTAATGATGTGCAAATCTACAGATCTACTGCCTTTCAATTAATAGCCCAGTGGTTTCCAACAAGTATGTGTGTACAGTTACTAACTTCATTGGGGAAGATTAGTGAGTGATAACTTTTTGCTTTGCCACTGTCCACATTATGGGGAGTCCATTTTTTCCAAGAATTTTGAGAATAGTAAAGATCAAAAAACAGTATTCTCAGGCCAGGCACTGGTGACTCATGTAATCCTTAATCCCTCCTACTAAGGAGCCTGAGATCTGAGGATCATGGTTCAAAGCCAGCCAGGGCAGAAAAATCTGTGCATCTCTTATTTTCATTTAACCAGCAAAAAGCTGGAAGTAGAGCTGTGGTTCAAGTGGTAGAGAATCTGTCTTAAAGGGAAAAAGCCAATAGAAAATGCCCAGGCCCTGAGTTCAATCTCTACTATCTGCATAATACAAACAAACATATATACATACGCATATACATGCATACATTCATACATATACATACATACAAAATGACAGCATTATTTTATAATGTGGGATTTGTTCATTTATTTAGTATTTTGCTCCTTGGCCCAGGTTAAATATCCCATCTTTCTACAATGAGCTCTGGCTAAAAGCATCATTAATTGCTTCAACACCCATTTGGCAGAAGCTCAGGTGAGTAACACAGAGGTAATGAAGAGAACAACAGCAACAACAAAAAATGAATTGCTTAAAGACCCCAGATGATTAAACAATTACTCTCTCTGTAGTTCATATTTGACAGCAAATAGACCCTAGACTGCATTTTTTCATCTCATAAGTAAGAGTCTGCCTCTGCCGGCTGGTTATAGATTCCCCTTTCTTAGTGAAGAAATGTTATCTCTTTGGAAACTTGTGTGAGCAGAAACTTCTGGTGTCTGGCCAAATGAAAAAGGTTTGTGTTTTCTACTCATCCTGTGTCAGCCCTAATTTCTACACATGATATCCTTTCCCCGATAGCCTGCTACACTCCATTGCTTCTCTCTCTCCTTGTTAATTCTGAGGTTAGGACAACTTTGCACTGTAGCATTGACCAAGAACTCGGAGGAGGGAGACCCCCCACCTTAATCAGTTTTCCATTCTGTGGAGGGTATTTTTGAGATGCACAGGACATTTTCTGGATCAGTCAGAGTGAAGTAATTGTGTGCCCACATGTGATGTCCATCAAGTCCAGGCCCGTGTTTCCATCAGCTGAAAGTTGAGGAAGGACATTCCAGCACCTAGCTAGGAGATCAGGGAATGGAATGGAGTAAATGTGGCTCCCCAGGAGTCTGAGATGATCCCCAAATTCTGATATATCTTCCGATTTACATTCATAGAACAGACATTTTTGAGGACTGAAAAGTATGTTTTTTAATTGAGACAAAGGAAACATAAAGCATGCACGGAAGGAAAAATGTAACCTAAGTAGAAAGTAACCAAAGAAAGTAACCCCAAAGATCACATGGACATTTTCTCCCTTTCCTCACGAGAACTTGGCCTTGTCAGCTCTGCTGGTAATAAATCTTTTCTTCTACTTGACTTCTGTCTGCGCGGTCTTTGGGGTTACTTTCTTTGGGTTACTTTCTACTTAGGTTACATTTTTCCTTCATGCACTGTTGGGCTGCTCCTAAGAACGGAGGTTGGTAAAAGTGTCATCAATTTGGACTAACACAACCAAGGTTCTATACAACCAAGGTAAGTATCCCAAATGTAGCCAAAGCAGAGAAACAGTCCTGAGAAATCCTGATTCTGATCTCTCTCTGCATCCCCTCCTTCCTAATCTGGAGTTTGGACTTTGGCCAATTCTGTCCCTCCTAAAAGGCCACTTCCTGAGCCTCTGACGTTCCTCCCCACAGGCTGTCTCCAGCTGGTACAGTTGCTTATCTACCATTACCTTTATTTTTCCACATTCTATCAAAATGTCTTTATTTTCCCATTTTTCTCCAACTAGGGGGAATGGTAGACCAATAGAAAAAGTATGGAATTAGGAGTCATACTTTAGACATCAGAGGTTTGAAGTTCAAACCTCTGTTGTCTAACGATCTGAAGTGATTCATTGAAAATATTTATATCTCTGTTTCATCCCCTGTTGATGTATCACATCAAGTTATTATTTTTTTTCCAACACAGGGGTTTGTATTTAGAGCCTCACATGGATTAAGTCACACCATTATACCTTTTGGTGTCAGGATTGTTTTTTGTTTTTTTTTTTAATATTGGAATGTGCATTACCTGCCTACCTCCCCTCCACCAAGGTTGGTCTCAGACCACAATCCTCCTAGCTAAATTTCCCATGTAGCTGAAAATACAGGTAGGCACCTGTTGAAGTAGGCCCTGAGAGGAGACTTGAGCTGGTACAGCTTCTTTCCAGGCTTTGCCTTTGTTTTAGGGATGTTAGAAAAAAACCTTTAAACAAGGTTAACTCGACCTTGGCTCCAACCAGCCCAATTCCTAGAAAGGAAAGAATGCCTCTAGGCCCCCCTCCCCCTAACAACCTAACCCACCTTGATTGTTTTGTTAAGGGACTGACAGGTAAAACAGATAGGTTGTAATCTGGCTCATATTGGAAACATCACCAGTTTACCTCGGCCTTTTTCACATGCTTATGGTAAACTCCACTAAACACTTCCTTTGTGTATGCTTACCGTAAGCTCCGCCTTACCCATTGAATTTGTGAGTCATTTAAACCAAAAGTGATAGGCTGGTTTAAACAGCCATTGTGTGACAAACTGTAACCTCATTGGCCACCTGCGCGTGGTCTAGTATGACTGTGCAATCTTTTGGGTGTGTGACAATCTCATTGGTTACCTGCGCATGACCAGGCTCCACCTCATGGATTTTGCCTTTAAAAACCAAAGTACATGGGCCGCTGGGGGTCGCAGTATCAGCTCCAGAGCCTGTGCTGCGGCCCTGGCCGGTCAGTGTAGGAACCTTCTCAATAAAGTTGCTTCCTTATTAACAACTTCGTTGTGGTGGGCTCTGTCACTCCAGGCGACTAGGTGTGCTCGCCTGCCAAAGTAGGGGTCTTCCTACTACACCTGTTACACCACACATAGCTTATTTTATTGAGATGGGGATCCTCTGTCTCTCTGTTTCTCTCTCTATCTGTCTCTATCTCTGCATGTGTGTCTCTCTCTGTCTCTCTGTGTCTCCCCTCCCTTTCTAATAGCTGGGTTAACAGGCATGGGCTACCATCTCTGACCCCAGCTGGATTATACTTCAAGTTTTAAAAGTTCATTAACGGTACATGGGACCATGATTTGTGAGTGGTCACTTCCCTTGTACAAACCGTTAAGCTCTGCTACTTGTCACTTATGTCCTGAGGGGGTCTTTAGAAATTAGTCCTGCTTGGGAATGGAGCTTTATGAGAGATTACAGATGTCCACTTTACCTCATATGTGAGATTAGAACCAACCCCTTCTCAATCTTTTATCTCTCCATCACAGAAAACACACAAAATCAAACCAACACACACACACACACACACACACACACACACACACACATTTTCAAACCACAGGCAAGCAAAACTATATCCCTTAAAAGCTGGGTACCCTTACACAAGTCACTTAACTTTGTAAACTTCTGTTCCTTTTCTGTAGAATGGGGATGGCCATGGTTCCACGCAGAGGTTGTTGGTGCTGAAATCAGTGTATTAAAGCACCTAGGACAGCATGTCTATAAGTGGAGGGTAGGTGAAAGTCTGGGGTCTCCCCTTTTCAAAGAACATGGAGGAGCAGTTTAGCATTGCTATAAGCTCCTAGAGCTGTAACAACCACTTCTGAGCCACTGGCACAGAACAATCACTTGAGCTATTCATTAGCATAAATATTCCACAACAATGCCATTTTAGTGCTCCCAAAAGAGCACCTGTGATCCATCCCACAAATTGGACCCTCCATGGCAGAACTCATCAAGAAGCACTTCCTGTCTCCAGTGAAGGAGCGCCATTCCAACCAATAAGCAGATATTAAAACAAAAGCTAAACTGGGCACAGAAACACCCCCACGCTGTGACTTTAATCGTTGATCAATTGCAGATCAAGAGCTTTAATTCTCCTCATCTTTGAGTTGACAGCAGGAGCGGAGCTCCCAGCCTAAAAGAGATGATTGCTTTCTTAAGAAACAAAAGCTCTATTTGGCACACCTTGCCTAGTAAACACCCTCCAACCTGAGAAGCTCTCCCATAGAAACAGCCTGGTAACAGATGCCATCACTATAGCAATAAATGATGAATGACCCATAGGCCACCGGGCTACGTAATGACCATCATACCACCATACTGCTGTGTTATGACTGATTTTGTTTTTCTGGGTAGACTATGAATGAGTTCTTTGAGGAGTCATACTTGGTCAATTCCATGACCCAGGCCCAGCCTTAAACTAAATAAAAGTTCGTTGAATGAATTTTCATGGACTAACAAGTGATGATCAAACCAAAATCTACCTTTTCCACAGTCTAGTGCTGACTACCAGGCTTCCTTTACCAACCATCATGTGGAGAGTACGAATCTCTAGTCCTACAAAGCCTCTACTTACCAAGTTCCCTTGAAACTTCCTCTGCTAATTTTACAGGAAAGCATGGTCATCATCGTTGTTGCCAATGACCTCATCATCTTCCATATTTTTCCAGTCCTACCTATAACTTTTTTTTTTTTTTTTGGTCAGTAGTGGAGCCTTAACTCTGGGCCTGAGCGCTGTCCCTCAGCTCTTCAGCTCAAGGCTAGCGCTCTACCACTTTGAGCTACAGCACCACTTCTGGCTTTTTCTGCTTAGATGGTGCTGAGGAATCGAACCCAGGGCCTCATGCAAGCAAGGCAAGCACTCTACCACTGAGCTACCTTCCCAGCCCCTATAACTTTTTTGGATCACACTCTTGGTTCATTCTATTTGTTGAGCATCTGTGGAAACATGGTCATCCTCCAAAGATAAAGAGAGGATGAAAGAACATGGATTTACTATGATAACTGTAGTCAAAAAGAACAACTTGGGATCCTGACCCTACCAAGTTCACAGCTGAATGGCCTTTGGCAAGAGATTTCTGTAGGCAGCCATTCCAGTGCACCATGCAGAGATAGTCACATCAGGAGAAGGAGATTTATTAGAGGGGCCATCTTTCCTACTCGAAAGGGAGCAATGAGGCACCTGCCCCTATCCAGGTGAATCCTTGTAACTCTGGGGCCAGCAGTGGGAGGTACTCAGCATGCACATCTAGGTCTAGAAGAAGGGTGGGAATGCTGACCAATCCTGGGAGATCTAGGACAGGGAGGAATTCAGGTCTGGGGGGAGGGCATACAGATGATACAGCAGGGGGCTACAAACTGGCCTGGGAAATGAAGGGGGAGAGGCTGAGGACCCGATATGGTGGGAATGCTAACAATTTCATGTTTCCTTAAAATGGTCTACAATGTTCCCACCATATCCATTGTTCTGATTCTATGGAGAAAACCAACCACAGGTCAAAAATACTTGAGGAAGGGGGGACCAAGATGGCGACGGGGCAGTAGGGAAACGCCACAGCTCTCTCCAACCAAAAAGAGAGTTCGAGTTCCAACGCTTAATC